>NC_064641.1:974899946-975202977 GCF_023864345.2 Schistocerca serialis cubense | reverse complement strand
CAATGCTGACTTAAGTACAAGAAGACTGATTCTTCTTACTGTTTATGATTTGAATCATTCCTGTGACACTAGTTTTTGATTCCGAAGCTTCACTTCTGGTGTACTGAATCCCTTGGACCTGCTTATTGACGATGAAACACAGAAATTACATCGGAATTAAATACAAAAGGCACAATGCCGACTTAACTACAAGTATACTTACTCTTCTTACTGGCTATGCTTTGAACCAATCCTGTGACACTCGTTATGGATTCTGATGCTTCACTTCCGGTTTACTGTATCCCTCTGACCTTCTTATTGACGATGAAACACAGAAACTGCATCGGAATCAAATACAAAATGCAAAATGTCGACTTAAGTACAAGAAGACTGACTCTTCTTTCTGTTTCTGTATTGAACCATTCCTGTGACACTAGTTATAGATTCCGATGCCTCACTTCAGGTTTACTGTATCCCTTGGACCTTCTTATTGACGATGAAACACAGAAATTGCATCGGAATTAAATTCAAAAGGCACAATGCCGACTTAAGTACATGTAGACTGACTCTACCTACTGTCTATGATTTGAATTATTCCTGTGACACTAGTTATAGAATCCGATGCTTCATTTCAGGTTTACTGTATCCCTCCGACATTCTTATTGAGGATGATACACAGAAAGTGCAACGGAATTAAATAGAAAAGCCACAATGCCGACTTAAGTACAAGAAGATGACTCTTCTCACTGTCTATGTTTTGAACCATTCCTATGACACTAGTTATAGATTCCGATGCTTCACTTCAGGTGTACTGCATCCCTGGGAAATTGTTATTGACGATGAAACACGGACATTGCATCGGAATTAACTAGAAAAGGCACAATGCCGACTTAAGTTCAAGAAGACTGACTCTTCATACTGTCTATGTTTTGAACCGATCCAGTGACACTAGTTATAGCTACCGATGCTTCGTTTCAGGTTTACTGTATCCCTTGGAGCTTCTTATTGACGATGAAACACCGAAATTGCATAGGAATTAAATACGAAAGGCACAATGCTGACTTAAGTACAAGAAGACTGACTCTTCTTACTGTCTATGTTTTGAACCATTCCTGTGACACTAGTTATGGATTCTGATGCTTCACTTCCAGTTTACTGTATCCCTCTGACCTTCTTATTGACGATGAAACACAGAAATTGCATCGGAATCAAATACAAAATGAAAAATGTCGACTTAAGTACAAGAAGACCGACTCTTCTTTCTGTTTCTGTTTTATAACCATTCCTGTGACACTAGTTATAGATTCCGATGCCTCACTTCAGGTTTACTGTATCCCTTGGACCTTCTTATTGACGATGAAACACAGAAATTGCATCGGAATTAAATACAAAAGGCACAATGCCGACTTAAGTACATGTAGACTGACTCTTCCTACTGTCTATGTTTTGAATTATTCCTGTGACACTAGTTGTAGAAACCGATGCTTCATTTCAGGTTTACTGTATCCCTCCGATCTTCTTATTGACGATGAAACACGGAAAGTGCAACGGAAGTAAATAGAAAAGCCACACTGCCGCCTTAAGTACAAGAAGACTGACTCTTCCTACTGTCTATGTTTTGAACCATTTCTGTGACACTAGTTACAGATTCCGATGCTTCATTTCAGGTTTACTGTATCCCTCTGACCTTCGTATTGACGATGAAACACAGAAATTGCATCGGAATTAAATATAAAAGGCACAATGCCGACTTAAGTACAAGAAGGCTGACTCTTCTTACTGTCTATGTTTCGAACCATTCCTGGGAACCTAGTTATAGATTCCGATGCTTTATTTCAGGTTTACTGTATCCCTTGGACCTACTTATTGACGATGAAACACAGAAATTGCATCGGAATTAAATACGAAAGGCACAATGCCGACTTAAGTACAAGAAGACTGACTCTTCCTACTGTCCATGTTTTGAACCAATCCTGTAACACTAGTAATTGATTCCCATGCTTCACTTCAGGTTTACTGTATCCCTCTGACCTTGTTATTGACGATGAAACACCGAAATTGCATCGGAATAAAATACAAAAGGCACAATGCCGACTTAAGTACAAGTAGACTGACCCTTCTTACTGTCTATGATTTGAACCATTCCTGTGATACTAGTTACAGCTTCCGATGCTTCACTTCAGGTTTAGAGTATCCCTTGGACCTTCCTATTGACGATGAAACACAGAAATTGCATCGGAATTAAATAGGAAAGGCACAATGGCGACTTATGTACAAGAAGACTAACTCTACTTACTGTCTATGTTTTGAACCATTCCAGTGACACTAGTTATAGATTTTGATGCTTCACTTCACGTTTACTGTGTCCCTCTGACCTTATTATTGACGATGAAACACAGAATTTGCATCGGGATATAAATACAAAAGGCACAATGCCGACTTAAGTACAAGAAGACTGACTCTTCTTACTGACTATGGTTTGAATCATTCCTGTGACACTAGTTATAGGCTCCGATGCTTCACTTCAGGTTTACTGTATCGCTCTGACCTTCTTATTGATGATGAAACACAGAAATTGCTTCGGAATTCAATAAAAAGGCACAATGCCGACTTATGTACAAGAAGACTGACTCTTCTTACTGACTATGTTTTGAACCATTCCATTGACACAAATTATTGATTCCGATGCTTTACTTCAGGTTTACTGTATCCCTCTGACCTTCTTATTGATGATGAAACACAGAAATTGCATCGGAATTAAATAGAAAAGGCACAATGCCGACTTAAGTTCAAGAAGACTGACTCATCATACTGTCTATGTTTTGAACCGATCCAGTGACACTAGTTATAGCTACCGATGCTTCACTTCAGGTTTACTGTATCCCTTGGACCTTCTTATTGACGATGAAACACGGAAATTGCATCGGAATTAACTTGAAAAGGCATAATGCCGACTTAAGTACAAGAAGACCGACTCCTCTTACTGTCTATGTTTTGAACCATTCCTGTGACTCTAGATTCCGATGCCTCACTTCAGGTTTACTGTATCCCTCTGACCTTCTTATTGACGATGAAATACAGAAATTGCATCGTAATTAAATAGAAAAGGCACAATGCCGACTTAAGTACAAGAAGACTGACTCATCCTTCTTTCTATGTTTTGAACCATTCGTGTGACACTAGTTATAAATTCCGGTTCATCACTTGAGGTTTACTGCATCCCTCTGACCTTCTTATTGACGATGAAACACAGAAATTGCATCGGAATTAAATACAAAAGGCACAATGCCGACTCAACTCCAAGAAGACCTACTCTTTTTACTGTCTATGCTTTGAACCATTCCTGTGACACTAGTTGTGGATTCCGATGCCTCACTTCAGGTTTACAGTATCCCTATGACCTTCCTGTTGACGATGAAACACAGAAATTGCATCGAAATTAAATAGAAAAGGCACAATGCCAACTGAAGTACAAGAAGACTGACTCTTCCTACTCTCTATGTTTTGAACCATTCCTGTGACACTAGTTATAGGTTCCGATGCTTCACTTCAGGTTTACTGTATCCCTCTGACCTTCTTATTGACGATGAAACACTTTAATTGCATCGGAATTAAATTGAAAAGGGCACAATGCCGACTTAAGTACAAGAAGACTGACTCTTCTTACTGTCTATGTTTTGAACCATTCCTGTGACACTAGTTAAAGATTCCGATTTTTCACTTCAGGTTTACTGTATCTCTTGGACCTTATTATTGACGACGAAACACAGAAATTGCATCGTAATTAAATAGAAAAGGCACAATGCTGACTTAAGTACAAGAAGACTGACTCATCCTTCTTTCTATGTTTTGAACCATTCCTGTGACACTAGTTATAGATTCCGGTTCATCACTTGAGGTTTACTGCATCCCTCTGATCTTCTTATTGACGATGAAACACAGAAATTGCATCGGAATTATATACAAAAGGCACAATGCCGACTCAAGTCCAAGAAGACCTACTCTTTTTACTGTCTATGCTTTGAACCATTCCTGTGACACTAGTTATAGATTCCGATGCCTCACTTCAGGTTTACAGTATCCCTATGACCTTCCTGTTGACGATGAAACATAGAAATTGCGTCGGAATTAAATAGAAACGGCACAATGCCGACTTAAGTACAAGATGACTGACTCTTTATACTGTCTATGTTTTCAACCATTCCTGAGAACCTAGTTATAGATTCCGATGCTTCACTTCAGGTAAACTGTATCCCTTTGACCTTCTTTTTCACGATGAAACACAGAAATTGCATCGGAATTAAATACAAGAGGCACAATGCCGACATAAGTACAAGAAGACTGACTCTTCCTACTGTCCATGTTTTGAAGCATTCCTGTGACACTAGTTATACATTTTGATGCTTCACTTAAGGTTTACTGTGTCCCTCTGACCTTCTTATTGACGATGAAACACCGAAATTGCAGCGGAATTTAATACAAAAGGTACAATGCCGACTTAAGTACAAGAACACTGACCCTTCTTACTGTGTAAGTTTTGAACCATTCCTGTGACACTAGTTATAGATTCCGATGCTTCACTTCAGGTTTACAGTATCCCTTGGACCTTCTTATTCACGATAAAACACTGATATTGCATCAGAATGAAATACAAGAAGCACAATGCCGACTTATGTACAAGAAGACTGTCTCTTCATAATGACTATGTTTTGAACCATTCCTGTGACACTAGCTAGAGATTCCGATGCTTCACTTCAGGTTTACTGTGTCCCTCTGACCTTCCCATTGACGATGAAACACAGTAATTGCATCGGAATTAAATTGAAAACGGCAGAATGCCGACTTAAGTACAAGAAGACCTACTCTTCTTACTGTCTATGTTTTGAACCATTCCTATGACACTAGTTATAGATTACGATGCTTCACTTCCGGTTTACTGTATCTCTTGGACCTTCTTATTGACGATGAAACACAGAAATTGCATCGGAATTAAATACAAAATGCACAATATCGACTTAAGTACAAGAAGACTGACACTTCTTACTGACTATGTTTTGAACCATTCCTGTGACACTAGTTATAGATTCCGATGCTTCACTTCAGGTTTGCTGTATCCCTCTGACCTTCTTATTGACGATGAAACACAGAAATTGCATCGCAATTAAATACAAAAGACACAATGCCGACTTAAGTACATGTAGACTGAATCTTCCTACTGTCTATGTTATGAACCATTCCTGTGACACTAGTTATAGAATCCGATGCTACATTTCAGGTTTACTGTATCCCTTGGACCTTCTTATTGACAATGAAACACAGAAAGTACAAAGGAATTAAATAGAAAATGCACAATGCCGACTTAAGTACAAGAAGGCTGACTCTTCCTACTTTCTATGTTTTGAACCATTCTTGTGACACTAGTTATAGATTCCGATTCTTCACTTCAGGTTTACTGTATCCCTCTGACCTTCTTATTGACGATGAAACACAGAAATTGCATCGGAATCAAATACAAAAGGCACAATGCCGACTCAAGTACAAGAAGACTGACTCTTCTTACTGTCTATGATTTGAACCGTTCCTGTGGCACTAGTTATAGATTCCGATACCTCACTTCAGGTTTACTGTATCCCTCTGACCTTCCTACTGACGATGAAACACAGAAATTGCATCGGAATTAAATAGAAAAGGCACAATGCCGACTTAAGTACAAGAAGACTGAGTCTTCCTACTCTCTATGTTTTGAACCATTCCTGTGACACTAGTTAAAGATTCCGATGCTTCGCTTCAGGTTTACTGTATCCCTCTGACCTTCTTATTGACGATGAAACACAGAAATTGCATCGGAAATAAATAGAAAAGGCACGAAGCTGACTTAAGTACAAGTGGACTGACTCATCTCACTGTCTATGATTTGAACCATTCTTGTGACACTAGTTATAGATTCCGATTCTTCACTTCAGGTTCACTGTATCCCTCTGACCTTCTTATTGACGATGAAACACAGAAATTGCATCGGAATCAAACACAAAAGGCACAATGCCGACTCAAGTACAAGAAGACTGACTCTTCTTACTGTATATGATTTGAACCGTTCCTGTGACACTAGTTATAGATTCCGATACCTCACTTCAGGTTTACTGTATCCCTCTGACCTTCCTACTGACGATAAAACACAGACATTGCATCGGAATTAAATAGAAAAGGCACAATGCCGACGTAATTACAAGAAGACTGACTCTTTATACTGTCTATGTTTTCAACCATTCCTGTGAACCTAGTTATAGATTCCGATGCTTCACTTCAGGTTTACTGTATCCCTTGGACCTTCTTATTGACGATGAAACACAGAAATTGCATCGGAATTAATTACAATATGCACAATGCCAACTTAAGTACAAGAAGACTGACCCTTCCTACTGTCCATGTTTTGAACCATTCCTGTGACACTAGTTATAGATACCGTTGCTTCACTTCACGTTTACTGTATCCCTCTGACCTTCTTATTGACGATGAAACTCCGATATTGCATCGGAATTAAATAGAAAAGGCACAATGCCGACTTAAGTACAAGAAGACTGACTCTTCTTAATGTCTATGATTTGAACCATTCCTTTGACACTAGTTATAGATTCCGATGCTTCACTTCAAGTGTACTGCAACCCTTGGACCTTGTTATTGACGATGAAACACGGAAATTGCATCGGAATTAACTAGAAAAGGCACAATGCCGGCATAAGTACAAGAAGACTGACTCTTCTTACTGTCTATGTTTTGAACCATTCCTGTGACACTAGCTATAGATTCCAATGCTTGACTTCAGGTTTACTGTATCCCTCTGACCTCCTTATTGAAGATGAAACACAGAAATTGCATCGGAATTAAATAGAAAAGGCACAATGCTGACTTAAGTACAAGAAGACTGACTCTTCCTACTGTCTATGTTTTAAACCATACCTGTGACGCTAGTTATAGATTCCGATGCTTCACTTCAGGTTTACTGTATCCCTTGGACCTTTCTATTGACGATGAAACACTGATATTGCATCGGAATTAAATACAAATGGCACAATGCTGACTTAAGTACAAGAAGACTGACTCTTCTTACTGACTATGTTTTGAAGCATTCCTGTGACACTAGTTACAGATTCCGATGCTTCACTTCAGGATTACTGTATCCCTTGGACCTTCTTATTGACGATGAAACACTGAAATTACATCGGAATTAAATACAAAAGGCACAATGCCGACATAAGTACAAGAAAACTGACTCTTCCTAATGTCCATGTTTTGAACCATTCCTGTGACACTAGTTATAGATTCCGATGCTTCATTTCAGGTTTACAGTATCCCTTGGACCTTCTTATTTACGATGAAACACAGAAATTGCATCGGAATTAAATAGAAAAGGCACCATGCCGATTTAAGTACAAGACGACTGCCTCTTCTTACTGACTATGTTTAGAACCATTCCTGTGACACTAGTTATAGATTACGATGCTTCACTACAGGTTTACTGTATCCCTTGGACCATCTTATTGACGATGAAACACAGATATTGCACAGGAATTAAATACAAAAGGCACAATGCCGACTTAAGTAGAAGAAGACTGACTCTTCCTACTGACTATGTTTTGAAACATTCCTGTGACACTAGTTGGAGATTCCAATGCTGTACTTCAGGTTTACTGTAACCCTCTGGCCTTCTTATTGACGATGAAACACAGTAATTGCATCGGAATTAAATTGAAAAGGGCAGAATGCCGACTTAAGTAAAAGAAGACTGACCCTTCTTACTGTCTATGTATTGAACCATTCCTGTGACTCTAGTTAGAGATTCCGATGCTTCACGTCAGGTTTACTGTATCCCTCTGACCTTCTTATTGACGATGAAACACAGTAATTGCATCGGAATTACATTGAAAACGGCAGAATGCCGAATTAAGTACAAGAAGACCTACTCTTCTTAATGTCTATGTTTTGAACCATTCCTTTGACACTAGTTATAGATTCCGATGCTTCACTTCCGGTTTACTGTATCTCTTGGACCTTCTTATTGACGATAAAACACAGAAATTGCATCGGAATTAAATACAAAATGCACAATGCCGACTTAAGTACAAGAAGACTGACTCTTCTTACTGACTATGCTTTGAACCATTCCTGTGACACTAGTTATAGATTCCGATGCTTCACTTCAGGTTTGCTGTATCCCTCTGACCTTCTTATTGACGATGAAACACAGAAATTGCATCGCAAATTAATACAAAAGACACAATGCCGACTTAAGTACATGTAGACTGAATCTTCCTACTGTCTATGTTATGAACCATTCCTGTGACACTAGTTATTGAATCTGATGCTACATTTCAGGTTTACTGTATCCCTTGGACCTTCTTATTTACAATGAAACACAGAAAGTGCAACGGAATTAAATAGAAAAGGCACAATGCCGCCTTAAGTACAACAAGGCTGACTCTTTCTACTTTCTAAGATTTCAACCATTCCTGTGACACTAGTTATAGATTCCGATACCTCACTTCAGGTTTACTGTATCCCTCTGACCATCCTACTGACGATGAAACACAGAAATTGCATCGGAATTAAATAGAAAAGGCACAATGCCAACTTAAGTACAAGAAGACTGACTCTTCTTACTGACTATGTTTTGAACCATTCCTGTGACACTAGTTATTGATTCCGATGCTTCACTTCAGATTTACTGTATCCCTTGGAACTTCTTATTAACGACGAAACACAGAAATTGCATCGCAATTAATTAGAAAAGGCACAATGCCGATTTAAGTACAAGAAGACTGACTCTTCCTACTGTCTGTGCTTTGAACCATTCCTGTTACACTAGTTATAGATTCCGATGCTTCACTTCAGGTTTACTGTATCCCTCTGACCGTCTTATTGACGATGAAACACAGAAATTGCATAGGAAACAAATAGTAAAGGCACAAAGCTGACTTATGTACAAGTGGACTGACTCATCTCACTGTCTATGATTTGAACCATTCCTGTGACACTAGTTATAGATTCTGATGCTTCACTTCAGGTGTATTGTATCCCTTGGACTTTTTTATTGACGATGATACACAGAAATAGCATCGGAATTAAATACAAAAGGCACAATGCCGACTTAAATACAAGTAGACTGACTCTTCTTACTGTCTATGCTTTGAACCATTCCTGTGACTCTAGTTATAGATTTTGATGCTTCACTTCAGGTTTACTTTGTCCCTCTGACCTTCTTATGGACGACGAAATACAGAAAATGCATTGGAATTAAATACAAATGGCACAATGCCGACTTAAGTACAAGAAGACTGACTCTTCTTACTGACTATGTTTTTAACCATCCCTGTGACACTATTTATAGATTCCGATGCTTCACTTCAGGTTTACTGTATCCCTCTGACCTTCTTAGTGAGGATGAAACACAGAAATTGCTTCGGAAATCAATAAAAATGCACAATGCCGACTTAAGTACATGAAGACTGACTCTTCTTACTGACTATGTTTTGAACCATTCCCGTGACACTGATTATAGATTCCGATGCTTCACTTCAGGTTTACTGTATCCCTCTCACCTTCTTATTGCCGATGAAACACAGTAATTGCATCGGAATTACATACAAGAGGCACAATGCCGACTTAAGTACAAGAAGACTGGATCTTCCTACTCTCTATGCTTTGAACCATTCCTGTGACACTAGTTATAGATTCCGATGCTTCACTTCTGGTTTACTGTATCCCTCTGACCTTCTTATTGACGATGAAACACAGAAATTGCATCGGAATTAAATACAAAAGGCACAATGCCGACTTAAGTTCAAGAAGACAGACTCTTATTACTGTCTATGTTTTGAACCATTCCTGTGACACTAGTTATAGATTCCGATGCTTCACTTCAGGTTTGCTGAATCCCTCTGGCCTCCTTATTGACGATGAAACACAGAAATTGCATCGCAATTTATTACAAAAGACACAATGCCGACTTAAGTACATGTAGACTGAATCTTCCTAATGTCTATGTTATCAACCATTCCTGTGACACTAGTTATTGAATCCGATGCTACATTTCAGGTTTACTGTATCCCTTGGACCTTCTTATTGACAATGAAACACAGAAAGTGCAACGGAATTAAATAGAAAAGGCACAATGCCAACTTAAGTACAAAAAGGCTGACTCTTCCTACTTTCTAAGTTTTCAACCATTCCTGTGACACTAGTTACAGATTCCGATACCTCACTTCAGGTTTACTGTATCCCTCTGACCTTCCTACTGACGATGAAACACAGAAATTGCATCGGAATTAAATAGAAAAGGCACAATGCCAACTTAAGTACAAGAAAACTGACTCTTCTTACTGACTATGTTTTGAACCATCCCTGTGACACTAGTTATAGATTCCGATGCTTCACTTCAGGTTTACTGTATCCCTCTAACCTTCTTAGTGACGATGAAACACAGAAATTGCATCGGAATTTAATAAAAAGGCACAATGCCGACTTAAGTACAAGAAGACTGACTCTTCTTACTGACTATGATTTGAACCATTCCCGTGACACTAATTATAGATTCCGATGCTTCACTTCAGGTTTACTGTATCCCTCTCACCTTCTTATTGCCGATGAAACACAGTAATTGCATCGGAATTAAATACAAAAGGCACAATGCCGACTTAAGTACAAGAAGACTGGATCTTCCTACTCTCTATGCTTTGAACCATTCCTGTGACACTAGTTATAGATTCCGATGCTTCACTTCTGGTTTACTGTATCCCTCTGACCTTCGTATTGACGATGATACACAGAAACTGCATCGGAATTAAATACAAAAGGCACAATGCTGACTTAAGTACAAGAAGACTGACTCTTCTTACTGTCTATGATTTGAACCATTCCTGTGACACTAGTTATTGATTCCGATGCTTCACTTCAGATTTACTGTATCCCTTGGAACTTCTTATTAACGACGAAACACAGAAATTGCATCGGAATTAAATAGAAAAGGCACAATGCCGATTTAAGTACAAGAAGACTGACTCTTCCTACTGTCTGTGCTTTGAACCATTCCTGTTACACTAGTTATAGATTTCGATGCTTCACTTCAGGTTTACTGTATACCTCTGATTTTCTTATTGACGATGAAACACAGAAATTGCATCGGAATTTAATAGAAAAGGCACAATGCCGACTTAAGTACAAGAAGATTGACTCTGCTTACTGACTATGTTTTGAACCATTCCTGTGACACTAGTTATATGTGTCGATGCTTCACTTCAGGTTTACTGTATCCCTTGGACCTTCTTATTGACGATGAAACACAGAAATTGCATCAGAATTACATACAAAAGGCACAATGCCGACTTAAGTACAAGTAGACTGTCTCTTCTTACTGTCTATGTTTTGAAGCATTCCTGTGACACTAGTTATACATTTTGATGCTTCACTTCAGGTTTACTGCGTCCCTCTGACCTTCTTATTGACGACGAAACACAGAAATTACATGGGAAATAAATACTAAAGGCACAATGCCGACTTAAGTACAAGAAGACCGACTCTTCTTACTGACTATGTTTTGAACCATTCCTGTGACACTAATTATAGATTTCGATGATTCACTTTAGGTTTACTGTATCCCTCTGACCTTCGTATTGCCGATGAAACACAGAAATTGCATTGGAATAAAATACAGAAGGCACAATGCCGACTTAAGTACAAGAAGACTGACTCTTCCTACTCTCTATGTTTGAACCATTCCTGTGACACTAGTTACGGTTTCCGATGCTTCACTTCTGGTTTACTGTATACATCTGACCTTCTTATTGACGATGAAACACAGAAATTGCATCGGAATTAAATACAAAAGGAACAATGCCGACTTAAGTACAAGAAGACTGACTCTTATTACTGTCTATGTTTTCAAGCATTCCTGTGACTCTAGTTATTGAATCCGATGCTACATTTCAGGTTTACTGTATCCCTTGGACCTTCTTATTGACAATGAAACACAGAAAGTGCAACGGAATTAAATAGAAAAGGCACAATGCCGACTTAAGTACAAGAAGGCTGACTCTTCCATCTTTCTATGTTTTCAACCATTCCTGTGACACTAGTTATCGATTCCGATTCTTCACTTCTGGTTTACTGTACCCCTCTGACCTACTTATTGACGATGAAACACAGAAATTGCATCGGAATCAAATACAAAAGGCACAATGCCGACTCAAGTGCAAGAAGACTGACCCTTCTTACTGTCTATGTTTTGAACCGTTCCTGTGACACTAGTTATAGATTCCGATACCTCCCTTCAGGTTTACTGTATCCCTCTGGCAGTCTTATTGACGATGAAACACAGAAATTGCATCGGAAATAAATAGAAAAGGCACAAAGCTGGTTTAAGTACAAGTGGACTGACTCATCTCACTGTCTATGATTTGAACCATTCCTGTGACACTAGTTATAGATTCTAATGGTTCACTTCAGGTGTACTGTATCCCTTAGACTTTTTTATTGACGATGATACACAGAAATAGCATCGGAATTAAATACAAAAGCACAATGCCGACTTAAATACAAGTAGACTGACTCTTCTTACTGTCTATGTTTTGAACCATTCCTGTGACTCTAGTTATAGATTTAGATGCTTCACTTCAGGTTTACTTTGTCCCTCTGACCTTCTTAGTGAGGATGAAACACAGAAATTGCATCGGAATTCAATAAAAAGGCACAATGCCGTCTTAAGTACATGAAGACTGACTCTTCTTACTGACTATGCTTTGAACCATTCCCGTGACACTGATTATAGATTCCGATGCTTCACTTCAGGTTTACTGTATCCCTCTTACCTTCTTATTGCCGATGAAACACAGTAATTGCATCGGAATTAAATACAAGAGGCATAATGCCGACTTAAGTACAAGAAGACTGGATCTTCCTACTCTCTATGCTTTGAACCATTCCTGTGACACTAGTTATAGATTCCGATGCTTCACTTCTGGTTTACTGTATCCCTCTGACCTTCGTATTGACGATTATACACAGAAACTGCATCGGAATTAAATACAAAAGGCACAATGCTGACTTAAGTACAAGAAGACTGACTCTTCTTACTGTCTATGATTTGAACCATTCCTGTGACACTAGTTATTGATTCCGATGCTTCACTTCAGATTTACTGTATCCCTTGGAACTTCTTATTAACGACGAAACACAGAAATTGCATCGGAATTAAAGAGAAAAGGCACAATGCCGATTTAAGTACAAGAAGACTGACTCTTCCTACTGTCTGTGCTTTGAACCATTCCTGTTACATTAGTTATAGATTCCGATGCTTCACTTCAGGTTTACTGTATACCTCTGAACTTCTTATTGCCGATGAAACACAGAAACTGCATCGGAATTTAATAGAAAAGGCACAATGCCGACTTAAGTACAAGAAGATTGACTCTGCTTACTGACTATGTTTTGAACCATTCCTGTGACACTAGTTATATGTGTCGATGCTTCACTTCAGGTTTACTGTATCCCTTGGACCTTCTTATTGACGATGAAACACAGAAATTGCATCAGAATTACACACAAAAGGCACAATGCCGACTTAAGTACAAGTAGACTGTCTCTTCTTACTGTCTATGTTTTGAAGCATTCCTGTGACACTAGTTATACATTTTGATGCTTCACTTCAGGTTTACTGTGTCCCTCTGACCTTCTTATTGACGACGAAACACAGAAATTACATGGGAAATAAATACTAAAGGCACAATGCCGACTTAAGTACAAGAAGACCGACTCTTCTTACTGACTATGTTTTGAACCACTCCTGTGACACTAATTATAGATTCCGATGATTCACTTTAGGTTTACTGTATCCCTCTGACCTTCGTATTGCCGATGAAACACAGAAATTGCATCGGAATAAAATACGAAAGGCACAATGCCGACTTAAGTACAAGAAGACTGACTCTTCCTACTCTCTATGTTTGAACCATTCCTGTGACACTAGTTACGGTTTCCGATGCTTCACTTCTGGTTTACTGTATACCTCTCACCTTCTTATTGACGATGATACACAGAAATTGCATCGGAATTAAATACAAAAGGAACAATGCCGACTTAAGTACAAGAAGACTGACTCTTATTACTGTCTATGTTTTCAACCATTCCTGTGACACTAGTTATAGATTCCGATGCTTCACTTCAGGTTTACTGTATCCCTCTGACCTTCTTATTGCCGATGAAACACAGTAATTGCATCGGAATTAAATACAAGAGGCACAATGCCGACTTAAGTACAAGAAGACTGGATCTTCCTACTCTCAATGTTTTGAACCATTCCTGTGACACTAGTTATAGATTCCGATGCTTCACTTCAGGTTTGCTGTATCCCTCTGACCCATTTATTGACGATGAAACACAGAAATTGCATAGCAATTTAATGCAAAAGACACAATGCCGACTTAAGTACATGTAGACTGAATCTTCCTACTGTCTATGTTATGAACCATTCCTGTGACACTAGTTATTGAATCCGATGCTACATTTCAGGTTTACTGTATCCCTTGGACCTTCTTATTGACAATGAAACACAGAAAGTGCAACGGAATTAAATAGAAAAGGCACAATGCCGACTTAAGAACAAGAAGGCTGACTCTTCCTTCTTTCTATGTTTTCAACCATTCCTGTGACACTAGTTATCGATTCCGATTCTTCACTGCTGGTTTACTGTACCCCTCTGACCTTCTTATTGACGATGAAACACAGAAATTGCATCGGAATCAAATACAAAAGGCACAATGCCGACTCAAGTGCAAGAAGACTGACTCTTCTTACTGTCTATGTTTTGAACCGTTCCTGTGACACTAGTTATAGATTCCGATACCTCACTTCAGGTTTACTGTATCCCTCTGGCAGTCTTATTGACGATGAAACACAGAAATTGCATCGGAAATAAATAGAAAAGGCACAAAGCTGGTTTAAGTACAAGTGGACTGACTCATCTCACTGTCTATGATTTGAACCATTCCTGTGACACTAGTTATAGATTCTAATGGTTCACTTCAGGTGTACTGTCTCCCTTAGACTTTTTTATTGACGATGATACACAGAAATAGCATCGGAATTAAATACAAAAGGCACAATGCCGACTTAAATACAAGTAGACTGACTCTTCTTACTGTCTATGTTTTGAACCATTCCTGTGACTCTAGTTATAGATTTTGATGCTTCACTTCAGGTTTACTTTGTCCCTCTGACCTTCTTATGGACGACGAAATACAGAAAATGCATTGGAATTAAATACAAGTGGCACAATGCCGACTTAAGTACAAGAAGACTGACTCTTCTTACTGACTATGTTTTGAACCATCCCTGTGACACTAGTTATAGATTCCGATGCTTCACTTCAGGTTTACTGTATCCCTCTGACCTTCTTAGTGAGGATGAAACACAGAAATTGCATCGGAATTCAATAAAAAGGCACAATGCCGACTTAAGTACATGAAGACTGACTCTTCTTACTGACTATGTTTTGAACCATTCCCGTGACAGTGATTATAGATTCCGATGCTTCACTTCAGGTTTACTGTATCCCTCTCACCTTCTTATTGCCGATGAAACACAGTAATTGCATCGGAATTAAATACAAGAGGCATAATGCCGACTTAAGTACAAGAAGACTGGATCTTCCAACTCTCTATGCTTTGAACCATTCCTGTGACACTAGTTATAGATTCCGATGCTTCACTTCTGGTTTACTGTATCCCTCTGACCTTCTTATTTACGATGATACACAGAAATTGCATCGGAATTAAATACAAAAGGCACAATGCTGACTTAAGTACAAGAAGACTGACTCTTCTTACTGTCTATGATTTGAAACATTCCTGTGACACTAGTTATTGATTCCGATGCTTCACTTCAGATTTACTGTATACCTCTGATCTTCTTATTGACGATGAAACACAGAAATTGCATCGGAATTTATTAGAAAAGGCACAATGCCGACTTAAGTACAAGAATATTGACTCTGCTTACTGACTATGTTTTGAACCATTCCTGTGACACTAGTTATAGGTGTCGATGCTTCACTTCAGGTTTACTGTATCCCTTGGACCTTCTTATTGACGATGAAACACAGAAATTGCATCAGAATTAACTACAAAAGGCACAATGCCGTCTTAAGTACAAGTAGACTGTCTTTTCTTACTGTCTGTGTTTGAACCATTCCTGTTACACTAGTTATAGATTCCGATGCTTCACTTCAGGTTTACTGTATACATCTGATCTTCTTATTGACGATGAAACACAGAAATTGCATCAGAATTAAATACAAAAGGCACAATGCCGACTTAAGTACAAGTAGACTGTCTCTTCTTACTGTCTATGATTTGAAGCATTCCTGTGACACTAGTTATTCATTTTGATGCTTCACTTCAGGTTTACTGTGTCCCTCAGACCTTCTTATTGACGACGAAACACAGAAATTGCATGGGAAATAAATACTAAAGGCACAATGCCGACTTAAGAACAAGAAGACCGACTCTTCTTACTGACTAAGTTTTGAACCATTCCTGTGACACTAATTATAGATTCCGATGCTTCACTTTAGGTTTACTGTATCCCTCTGACCTTCGTATTGCCGATGAAACACAGAAATTGCATCGGAATAAAATACAAAAGGCACAATGCCGACTTAAGTACAAGAAGACTGACTCTTCTTACTCTCTATGTTTGAACCATTCCTGTGACACTAGTTACAGTTTCCGATGCTTCACTTCTGGTTTACTGAATCCCTCTGAAATTCTTATTGACGATGAAACACAGAAATTGCATCGGAATTAAATACAAAAGGCACAATGCCGACTTAAGTACAAGAAGAATGACTCTTCCCACTGTCTATGTTTTGAACCATTCCTGTGACACTAGTTATAGATTCCGATGCTTCACTTCAGGTTTACTGTATCCCTCTGACCTTCTTATTGCCGATGAAACACAGAAATTGCATCGGAATTAAATACAAAAGCCACAATGCCGACTTAAGTACAAGAAGACTGACTCTTCCTACTCTCTATGTTTTGAAGCATTCCTGTGACACTAGTTATAGTTTCCGATGCTTCACTTCTGGTTTACTGTATCCCTCTGACCTTCTTATTGACGATGAAACACAGAAATTGCATCGGAATTAAATACAAAAGGCACAATGCCGACTTAAGTACAAGAAGATTGACTCTTATTACTGTCTATGTTTTGAACCATTCCTGTGACACTGGTTATAGATTCCGATGCTTCACTTCAGGTTTACTGTACCCCTTGGACCTTCTTATTGACGATGAAACACAGAAATTGCATCGGAATTAAATTCAAAAGGCACAATGCCGTCTTAAGTACATGAAGACTGACTCTTCTTACCGACTATGTTTTGAACCATTCCTGTGACACTAGTTATAGAATCCGATGCTTCACTTCAGGTTTACTGTTTCCCTCTGACCTTCTTATTGACGATGAAACACAGAAATTGCATCGGAATTAAATACAAAAGGCACAATGCCGATATATGTACAAAGGACTAACTCATCTTACTGTCTATGATTTGAACCATTCCTGTGACACTAGTTATAGATTCCGATGCTTCACTTATGGTTTACTGTATCCCTCTGACCTTTTTATTGACGACGAAACACAGAAATTGCATCGGAATTAATAGAAGAGGCACAATGCCGAATAAAGTATAATAAGACTGACTCTTCCTACTGTCTATGTTTTGAACCACTGCTGTGACACTAGTTATAGATTCCGATGCTTCACCTTAGGTTTACTGTATCTCTCTGACCTTCTTATTGACGATGAAGCACAGAAATTGCATCGGAATTAGATACACAAAGCACTTGCCGACTTCAGTACAAGAGGACCGACTCTTCTTACTGTCTATGTGTTGGATAATTCCTGTGACACTAGTTATGGATTCCGATGCTTCACTTCAGGTTTACTGTATCCCTCTGACCTTCTCATTGACGACGAAACACAGAAATTGCATCGGAATTAAATAGAAAAGGCGCAATGCCGACATGAGTACAAGAAGACTGACCCTTTCTATTGTCTATGTTTTGAACCATTCCTGTGACACTAGTTAAAGATTCCGATTCTTCACTTCAGGTTTATTGTATCCCTTGGACCGTCTTATTGGCGATGAACCACAGAAATTACATCGGAATTAAACAGAAAAGGCACAATGCCGACTTATGTACAAGAAGACCGACTCATCTTAATGTCTATGTTTGAACTATTCCTGTGACACTAGTTATAGATTCCGATGCTTCACTTCATGTTTACTGTATCCCTCTGACCTTCGTATTGCCGATGATACACAGAAATTGCATCGGAATTAAATACAAAAGGCACAATGCTGACTTAAGTACAAGAAGACTGACTCTTCTTACTGTCTATGATTTGAAACATTCCTGTGACACTAGTTATTGATTCCGATGCTTCACTTCAGATTTACTGTATACCTCTGATCTTCTTATTGACGATGAAACACAGAAATTGCATCGGAATTTATTAGAAAAGGCACAATGCCGACTTAAGTACAAGAATATTGACTCTGCTTACTGACTATGTTTTGAACCATTCCTGTGACACTAGTTATAGGTGTCGATGCTTCACTTCAGGTTTACTGTATCCCTTGGACCTTCTTATTGACGATGAAACACAGAAATTGCATCAGAATTAAATACAAAAGGCACAATGCCGTCTTAAGTACAAGTAGACTGTCTTTTCTTACTGTCTGTGTTTGAACCATTCCTGTTACACTAGTTATAGATTCCGATGCTTCACTTCAGGTTTACTGTATACCTCTGATCTTCTTATTGACGATGAAACACAGAAATTGCATCGGAATTTATTAGAAAAGGCACAATGCCGACTTAAGTACAAGAAGATTGACTCTGCTTACTGACTATGTTTTGAACCATTCCTGTGACACTAGTTATAGGTGTCGATGCTTCACTTCAGGTTTACTGTATCCCTTGGACCTTCTTATTGACGATGAAACACAGAAATTGCATCAGAATTAAATACAAAAGGCACAATGCCGACTTAAGTACAAGTAGACTGTCTCTTCTTACTGTCTATGATTTGAAGCATTCCTGTGACACTAGTTATTCATTTTGATGCTTCACTTCAGGTTTACTGTGTCCCTCAGACCTTCTTATGGACGACGAAACACAGAAATTGCATGGGAAATAAATACTAAAGGCACAATGCCGACTTAAGAACAAGAAGACCGACTCTTCTTACTGACTAAGTTTTGAACCATTCCTGTGATACTAATTATAGATTCCGATGCTTCACTTTAGGTTTACTGTATAGCTCTGACCTTCGTATTGCCGATGAAACACAGAAATTGCATCGGAATAAAATACAAAAGGCACAATGCCGACTTAAGTACAAAAAGACTGACTTTTCTTACTCTCTATGTTTGAACCATTCCTGTGACACTAGTTACAGCTTCCGATGCTTTACTTCTGGTTTACTGAATCCCTCTGAAATTCTTATTGACGATGAAACACAGAAATTGCATCGGAATTAAATACAAAAGGCACAATGCCGACTTAAGTACAAGAAGAATGACTCTTCCTACTGTCTATGTTTTGAACCATTCCTGTGACACTAGTTATAGATTCCGATGCTTCACTTCAGGTTTACTGTATCCCTTGGACCTTCTTATTGACGATGAAACACAGAAATTGCATCAGAATTAAATACAAAAGGCACAATGCCGACTTAAGTACAAGTAGACTGTCTCTTCTTACTGTCTATGTTTTGAAGCATTCCTGTGACACTAGTCATACATTTTGATGCTTCACTTCAGGTTTACTGTGTCCCTCAGACCTTCTTATTGACGACGAAACACAGAAATTGCATGGGAAATAAATACTAAAGGCACAATGCCGACTTAAGAACAAGAAGACCGACTCTTCTTACTGACTAAGTTTTGAACCATTCCTGTGACACTAATTATAGATTCCGATGCTTCACTTTAGGTTTACTGTATCCCTCTGACCTTCGTATTGCCGATGAAACACAGAAATTGCATCGGAATAAAATACAAAAGGCACAATGCCGACTTAAGTACAAGAAGACTGACTCTTCTTACTCTCTATGTTTGAACCATTCCTGTGACACTAGTTACAGTTTCCGATGCTTCACTTCTGGTTTACTGAATCCCTCTGAAATTCTTATTGACGATGAAACACAGAAATTGCATCGGAATTAAATACAAAAGGCACAATGCCGACTTAAGTACAAGAAGAATGATTCTTCCCACTGTCTATGTTTTGAACCATTCCTGTGACACTAGTTATAGATTCCGATGCTTCACTTCAGGTTTACTGTATCCCTCTGACCTTCTTATTGCCGATGAAACACAGAAATTGCATCGGAATTAAATACAAAAGCCACAATGCCGACTTAAGTACAAGAAGACTGACTCTTCCTACTCTCTATGTTTTGAAGCATTCCTGTGACACTAGTTATAGTTTCCGATGCTTAACTTCTGGTTTACTGTATCCCTCTGACCTTCTTATTGACGATGAAACACAGAAATTGCATCGGAATTAAATACAAAAGGCACAATGCCGACTTAAGTACAAGAAGATTGACTCTTATTACTGTCTATGTTTTGAACCATTCCTGTGACACTGGTTATAGATTCCGATGCTTCACTTCAGGTTTACTGTACCCCTTGGACCTTCTTATTGACGATGAAACACAGAAATTGCATCGGAATTAAATACAAAAGGCACAATGCCGTCTTAAGTACATGAAGACTGACTCTTCTTACCGACTATGTTTTGAACCATTCCTGTGACACTAGTTATAGATTCCGATGCTTCACTTCAGGTTTACTGTTTCCCTCTGACCTTCTTATTGACGATGAAACACAGAAATTGCATCGGAATTAAATACAAAAGGCACAATGCCGATATATGTACAAAGGACTAACTCATCTTACTGTCTATGATTTGAACCATTCCTGTGACACTAGTTATAGATTCCGATGCTTCACTTATGGTTTACTGTATCCCTCTGACCTTTTTATTGACGACGAAACACAGAAATTGCATCGGAATTAATAGAAGAGGCACAATGCCGAATAAAGTATAATAAGACTGACTCTTCCTACTGTCTATGTTTTGAACCACTGCTGTGACACTAGTTATAGATTCCGATGCTTCACCTTAGGTTTACTGTATCTCTCTGACCTTCTTATTGACGATGAAGCACAGAAATTGCATCGGAATTAGATACACAAAGCACTTGCCGACTTCAGTACAAGAGGACCGACTCTTCTTACTGTCTATGTGTTGGATAATTCCTGTGACACTAGTTATGGATTCCGATGCTTCACTTCAGGTTTACTGTATCCCTCTGACCTTCTCATTGACGACGAAACACAGAAATTGCATCGGAATTAAATAGAAAAGGCGCAATGCCGACATGAGTACAAGAAGACTGACCCTTTCTATTGTCTATGTTTTGAACCATTCCTGTGCCACTAGTTAAAGATTCCGATTCTTCACTTCAGGTTTATTGTATCCCTTGGACCGTCTTATTGACGATGAACCACAGAAATTACATCGGAATTAAACAGAAAAGGCACAATGCCGACTTATGTACAAGAAGACCGACTCATCTTAATGTCTATGTTTGAACTATTCCTGTGACACTAGTTATAGATTCCGATGCTTCACTTCATGTTTACTGTATCCCTCTGACCTTCGTATTGCCGATGAAACACAGAAATTTCATCGGAATTAAATACAAAAGGCACAATTCCGACTTAAGTACATGATGATTGACTCTGCTTACTGACTATGTTTTGAACCATTCCTGTGATACTAGTTATAGGTTGCGATGCTTCACGTCAGGTATTCTGTATCCCTTGGACCTTCTTATTCACGATGAAACACAGAAATTGCATCAGAATTAAATACAAAAGGCACAATGCCGGCTTAAGTACAAGTAGACTGTCTCTTCTTACTGTCTATGTTTTGAACCATTCCTGTGACACTAGTTATACATTTTCATGCTCCACTTCAGGTTTACTATGTCCCTCTGACCTTCTTATTGACGACGAAACACAGAAATTGCATGGGAATTAAATACTAAAGGCACAATGCCGACTTAAGTACAAAAAGACCGTCTCTTCTTACTGACTATGTTTTGAACCATTCCTTTGACACTAAATATAGATTCCGATGCTTCACTTCAGGTTTACTGTATCCCTCTGACCTTCGTATTGCCGATGAAACTCAGAAATTGCATCGGAATTAAATACAAAAGGCACAATGACGATTTAAGTACAAGAAGACTGACTCTTCCTACTCTCTATGTTTTGAGCCATTCCTGTGACACTAGTTATAGTTTCCGATGCTTCACTTCTGATTTACTGTATCCCTCTGACCTTCTTATTGACGATGAAACACAGAAATTGCATCGGAATTAAATACAAAAGGCACAATGCCGACTTAAGTACAAGAAGACTGACTGTTATTACTGTCTATGTTTTGAATCAATCCTGTGACACTAGTTATAGATTACGATGCTTCACTTCAGGTTTACTGTATCCCTCTGACCTTCTTATTGCCGATGAAACACAGAAATTGCATCGGAATTAAATACAAAAGGCACAATGCCGACTTAAGTACAAGAAGACCGACTCCTCCTACTCTCTATGTTTTGAACCATTCCTGTGACACTAGTTATAGTTTCCGATGCTTCACTTCTGGTTTACTGTATCCATCTGACCTTCTTATTGACGATGAAACACAGAAATTACATCGGAATTAAATACAAAAGGCACAATGCCGACTTAAGTACAAAAAGACTGACTCTTATTACTGTCTATGTTTTGAACCATTCCTGTGACACTAGTTATTGATTCCGATGCTTCACTTCAGGTTTACTGTATCCCTTGGACCTTCTTATTGACGATGAAACACAGAAATTGCATCGGAATTAAATACAAAAGGCACAATGCCGTCTTAAGTACATGAAGACTAACTCTTCCTACCGACTATTTTTTAACCCATTCCTGTGACACTAGTTATAGATTCCGATGCTTCACTTCAGGTTTACTGTTTCCCTCTGACCTTCTTATTGACGATGAAACACAGAAATTGCATGGGAATAAAATACAAAAGGCACAAGGCCGATTTATGTACAAAAGACTAACTCATCTTACTGTCTATGATTTGAACCATTCCTGTGACACTAGTTATAGATTCCGATGCTTCACTTATAGTTTACTGTATCCCTCTGACCTTCTTATTGACGACGAAACACAGAAATTGCATCGGAATTAAATACAAAATGCACAATGCCGACTTAAGTACAAGAAGACTGACTCTTCCTACTGTCTATGTTTTAACCACTCCTGTGACACTAGTTATAGATTCCGATGCTTCACTTCAGGTTTTCTGTATCCGACTGACCTTCTTATTGACGATGAAACACAGAAATTGCATCGCAATTAAATACAAAAGACACAATGCCGACTTAAGTAGATGTAGACTGAATCTTCCTACTGTCTATGTTATGAACCATTCCTGTGACACTAGTTATAGAATCCGATGCTTCATTTCAGGTTTACTGTATCCCTTGGACCTTCTTATTGACAATGAAACACAGAAAGTGCAACGGAATTAAATAGAAAAGGCACAATGCCGACATAAGTACAAGAAGGCTGACCCTTCCTACTTTCTATGCTTTGAACCATTCCTGTGACACTAGTTATAGATTCTGATTCTTCACTTCAGGTTTACTGTATCCCTCTGACCTTCTTATTGACGATGAAACACAGAAATTGCATCGGAATCAAATACAAAAGGCACAATGCCGACTCAAGTACAAGAATTCTGACTCTTCTTACTGTCTATGTTTTGAACCATTAATGTGACACTAGTTATAGATTCCGATACCTCACTTCAGGTTTACTGTATCCCTCTGACCTTCCTACTGAGGATGAATCACAGAAATTGCATCGGAATTAAATAGAAAAGGCACAATGCCGACTTAAGTACAAGAAGACTGACTCTTCCTAATCTCTATGTTTTGAACCATTCCTGTGACACTAGTTATAGATTCTGATGCTTCACTTCAGGTTTACTGTATCCCTCTGACCTTCTTATTGACGATGAAACACAGAAATAGCATCGGAATTAAATACAAAAGGCACAATGCCGACTCAAGTACAAGAAGACTGACTCTTCCTACTGTCTATGTTTTGAACCATTCCTGTGACACTAGTTATAGATTCCGATGCTTCACTTCAGGTTTACTGTATCCCTCTGACCTTCTTATTGACGATGGAACACAGAAATTGCATAGAAAATAAATAGAAAAGGCACAAATTTGATTTAGGTACAAGAAGACTGACTCATCTCACTGTCTATGATTGAACCATTCCTGTGACACTAGTTATAGATTCCGATGCTTCACTTCTGGTGTACTGTATCCCTTGGACTTTCTTATTGACGATGATACACAGAAATGGCATCGGAATTAAATACAAAAAGCACAATGCCGACTTAAGTACAAGTAGACTGACTCTTCTTACTGTCTATGTTTTGAACCATTCCTGTGACTCTAGTTATAGATTTTGATACTTCACTTCCGGTTTACTGTGTCCCTCTGACCTTCTTATGGACGACGAAATACAGAAATTGCATCGGAATTAAATACAAAAGGCACAATGCCGACTTAAGTACAAGAAGACTGACTCTTCTTACTGACTATGTTTTGAACCATCCCTGTGACACTAGTTATAGATTCCGATGCTTCACTTCAGGTTTACTGTATCCCTCTGACCTTCTTAGTGACGATGAAACACAGAAATTGCATCGGAATCCAATAAAAAGGCGCAATGCCGACTTAAGTACAAGATGACTGGCTCTATTTACTGACTATGTTTTGAACCATTCCTGTGACACTAATTGTAGATTCCGATGCTTCACTTCGGGTTTACTGTATCCCTCTAACCTTCTTATTGCCGATGAAACACAGAAATTGCATCGGAATTAAATACAAAAGGCACAATGCCGACTTAAGTACGAGAAGACTGATTCTTCCTACTCTATATGTTTTGAATCATTCCTGTGACACTAGTTATAGATTCCGATGCTTCACTTCTGGTTTACTGTATCCCTCTGACTTTCTTATTGACGATGAAACACAGAAATTGCATCGGAAATAAATATAAAAGGCACAATGCCGACTTAAGTACAAGAAGTTTGACCATTATTACTGTCTATGTTTTGAACCATTCCTGTGACACTAGTTATAGATTCCGATGCTTCACTTCAGGTTTACTGTATCCCTCTGACCTTCTTATTGACGATGAAACATAGAAATGGCATCGGAATTAAATACAAAACGCACAATGCCGACTTAAGTACAGGAAGACTGACTCATCTTACTGTCTATGATTTTAACAATTCCTGTGACAATAGTTATAGATTCCGATGCTTCACTTCAGGTTTACTGTATCCCTTGGACCTTCTTATCGACGATGAAACACAGAAATTGCATCGGAATTAAATACAACAGGCACAATGCCGACTTACGTACAAGAAGACTGACTCTTCTTACTGTCTATGATTTGAACCATTCCTGTGACACTAGTTATTGATTCCGATGCTTCACTTCAGGTTTACTGTATCTCTCTGACCTTCGTATTGCCGATGAAACACAGAAATTGCATCGGAATTAAATACAAAAGGCACAATGTCGACTTAAGTACACGAAGACTAACTCTTCCTACTCTCTATGCTTTGAAAAATTCCTGTGACACTAGTTATAGTTTCCGATGCTTCACTTCTGGTTCACTGTATCCCTTGGACCTTCGTATTGACCATCAACCACAGAAATTACATCGGAATTAAACAGAAAATGTACAATGCTGACTTATGTACAAGAAGACCGACTCATCTTAATGTCTATGTGTGAACTATTCCTGTGACACTAGTTATAGATTCCGAAGCTTCACTTCAGGTTCACTGTATCCCTTGGACCTTCTTATTGACGACGAAACACAGAAATTGCATCGGAATTAAATAGAAAAGGCACAAGTCCGACTTAAGTACAAGAAGACTGACTCATCCTACTGTGTATGTTTGAACCATTCCTGTGGCACTAGTTATAGATTCCGATGCTTCACTTCAGGTTTAATGTATCCCTTGGTCCTTCTTATCGACGAACAAACACAGAAATTGCATCGGAATTAGATACAACAGGCACAATGCCGACTTACGTACAAGAAAACTGACTCTTTTTACTGTCTATGATTTGCACCATTCCTGTGACACTAGTTATTGATTCCGCTGCTTCACTTCAGATTTACTGTATCCCTTGGACCTTCTTATTGACGATGAAACACAGAAATTGCAACGGAATTAAAAACAAAAGGCACAATGCCGACTTAAGTACAAGAAGACTGACTCTTATTAATGTCTATGTTTTGAACCATTCCTGTGACACTAGTTATAGATTCCGATGCTTCACTTCAGGTTCACTGTATCCCTTGGACCTTCGTATTGACCATCAACCACAGAAATTACATCGGAATTAAACAGAAAATGTACAATGCTGACTTATGTACAAGAAGACCGACTCATCTTAATGTCTATGTGTGAACTATTCCTGTGACACTAGTTATAGATTCCGAAGCTTCACTTCAGGTTCACTGTATCCCTTGGACCTTCTTATTGACGACGAAACACAGAAATTGCATCGGAATTAAATACAAAAGGCACAATGCCGACTTAAGTACAAGAAGACTGACTCTTCCTACTCTCTATGTTATGAACCATTCCTGTGACACTAGTTATACTTTCCGATGCTTCACTTCTGGTTTACTGTATCCCTCTGGCCTTCTTATTGACGATGAAACACAGAAATTGCATCGGAATTAAATACAAAAGGCACAATGCCGACTTAAGTACAAGAAGACTGACTCTTATTACTGTCTATGTTTTGAACCATTCCCGTGACACTAGTTATAGATTCCGATGCTTTACTTCAGGTTTACTGTATCCCTTGGACCTTCTTATTGACGATGAAACACAGAAATTGCATCGGAATTGAATACAAAAGGCACAATGCCGTCTTAAGTACATGAAGACTGACTCTTTTTACCGACTTTGTTTTGAACCATTCCTGTGACACTAGTTATAGATTCCGATGCTTCACTTCAGGTTTACTGTTTCCCTCTGACCTTCTTATTGACGATGAAACACAGAAATTGCATCGGAATTAAATACAAAAGGCACAATGCCGATATATGTACAAAAGACTAACTCATCTTACTGTCTATGTTTTGAACCATTCCTGTGACACTAGTTATAGATTCCGATGCTTCACGTATGGTTTACTGTATCCCTCTGACGTTCTTATTGACGACGAAACACAGAAATTGCATCGGAATTAAATAGAAGAGGCACAATGCCGACTAAAGTATAAGAAGACTGACTCTTCCTACTGTCTATGATTTGAACATCTCCTGTGACAATAGTTATAGATTCCGATGCTTCACCTTAGGTTTACTGTATCTCTCTGACCTTCTTATTGACGATCAAGCACAGAAATTGCATCGGAATTACATACAAAAAGCACAATGCCGACTTCAGTACAAGAGGACCGACTCTTCTTACTGTCTATGTTTTGAACCATTCCTGTGACACTAGTTATGGATTCCGATGCTTCACTTCAGGTTTACTGTATCCCTCTGACCTTCTTATTGACGACGAAACACAGAAATTGCATCGGAATTAAATACAAAAGGCACAATGCCGACATGGGTACAAGAAAACTGACCCTTTCTATTGTCTATGTTTTAAACCATTCCTGTGGCACTAGTTATAGATTCCGATGCTTCACTTCAGGTTTACTGTATCCCTTGTACCTTCTTATTGACAATGAACCACAGAAATTACATCGGAATTAAACAGAAAAGTCACAATGCCGACTTATGTACAAGAAGACCGAACATCTTAAAGTCTATGTTTGAACTATTCCTGTGACACTAGTTATAGATTCCGATGCTTCACTTCAGGTCTACTGTATCCCTTGGACCTTCTTATTGACGACGAAACACAGAAATTGCATCGGAATTAAATAGAAAAGGCTCAAGTCCAACTTAAGTACAAAAAGACTGACTCATCCTACTGTCTATGTTTTGAACCATTCCTGTGGCACTAGTTATAGATTCCGATGCTTCACTTCAGGTTTACTGTATCCCTCTGTCCTTCTTATTGACAATGAAACACAGAAATTGCATCGGAATTAAATAGATAAGGCACAATGCCGACTTAAGTACAAGAAGACTGATTCTTCTTACTGTCTATGCTTTGAACCATTCCTGAGACACTAGTTATAGATTGCGACGCTTCACTTCAGGTTTACTGTATCCCTTGGTCCCTCTTATCGACGATGAAACACAGAAATTGCATTGGAATTAAATACAAAAGGCACAATGCCGACTTACGTACAAGAAGACTGACTCATGTTTCTGTCTATGATTTGAACCATTCCTGTGACAGTAGTTATTGATTCCGATGCTTCACTTCAGATTTACTGTATCCCTTGGAACTTCTTATTGACGACGAAACACAGAAATTGCATCGGAATTAAATAGAAAACGCACAATGCCGATTTAAGTACAAGAAGACTGACTCTTCCTACTGTCTATGTTTTGAACAATTCCTGTTACACTAGTTATAGATTCCGATGCTTCACTTCAGATTTAGTCGATCCCTCTGTCCTTCTTATTGACGATGAAACACAGAAATTACATCGGAATTAAATACAAAAGGCACAATGACGACTTAAGTACAACAAGACTGATTCTTCTTACTGTCTATGTTTTGAACCATTCTGAGTCACTAGTTATAGATTCCGAGGCTTCACTTCAGATTTACTGTATCCCTTGAACTTCTTATTGACGACGAAACACAGAAAGTGCAACGGAATTAAATAGAAAAGGCACAATGCCGACTTAAGTACAAGAAGTCTGACTCTTCCTACGTTCTATATTTTGAACCATTCCTGAGACACTAGTTATAGATTCCGATTCTTCACTTCAGGTTTACTGTATCCCTCTGACCTTCTTATAGACGATGAAACACAGAAATTGCATCGGAATAAAATACAAAATGCACAATGCCGACTCAAGTACAAGAAGACTGACTCTTTCTACTGTCTATGTTTTGAACCATTCCTGTGACACTAGTTATAGATTCCGATGCTTCACTTCAGGTTTACTGTATCCCTCTGACCTTCTTATTGACGATGAAACACAGAAATTGCATCGGAAATAAATAGAAAAAGCACAAAGCTCACTTACGTACAAGAAGACTGACTCATCTCACTGTCTATGATTTGAACCATTCCTGTGACCCTACTTATAGAATCCGAAGCTTCACTTCAGGTGTACTGTATCCCTTGGACTTTCTTATTGACGATGATACACCGAAATTGCATCGGAATTAAATACAAAAGGCACAATGCCGACTGAAGTACAAGTAGACTGACTCTTCTTACTGTATATGTTTTGAAGCATTCCTGTGACTCTAGTTATAGATTTTGATGCTTCACTTCAGGTTTACTGTGTCCCTCTGACCTCCTTATGGACGACGAAATACAGAAATTGCATCGGAATTAAATACAAAAGGCACAATGCCGACTTAAGTACAAGAAGACTGACTCTTCTAACTGACTATGTTTTTAACCATCCCTGTCACACTAGTTATAGATTCCGATGTTTCAGTTCAGGTTTACTGTATCCCTCTGACCTTCTTAGTGACGATGAAACACAGAAATTGCTTCGGAATTCAATAAAAAGTCACAATGCCGACTTAAGTACAAGAAGACTGACTCTTCTTACTGACTATGTTTTGAACCATTCCTGTGACACTAATTATAGATTCCGATGCTTCACTTCAGGGTTACTGTATCCCTCTCACCTTCTTATTGCCGATGAAACACAGAAATTGCATCGAAATTAAATACAATAGGCACAATGCCGACTTAAGTACAAGAAGACTGACTCTTCCTACTCTCTATGTTTTGAACCTTTCCTGTGACACTAGTTATACATTTTGATGCTTCACTTCAGGTTTACTGTTTCCCTCTGACCTTCTTATTGACGATGAAACACAGAAATTGCATCGGAATTAGATACAAAAGGCACAATGCCGATATATGTACAAAAGACTAACTCATCTTCTTGTCTATGATTTGAACCATTCCTGTGACACTAGTTATGGATTCCGATGCTTCACGTATGATTTACTGTATCCCTCTGACCGTCTTATTGACGACAAAACACAGAAAGTGCAGCGGATTTAAATAGAAAAGGCACAATGACGACTTAAGTACAAGAAGACTGACTCTTCCTACTTTCTATGTTTTGAACCATTCCTGTGACACTAGTTATAGATTCCGATTCTTCACTTCAGGTTTACTGTATCCCTCTGACCTTCTTATTGACGATGAAACACATAAAATGCATCGGAATTAAATACAAAAGGCACAATGCCGATATATGTACAAAAGACTAACTCATCTTACTGTCTATGATTTGAACCATTCCTGTGACACTAGATATAGATTCCGATGCATCACTTATGGTTTACTGTATCCCTCTGACCGTCTTATTGACGACGAAACACAGAAAGTGCAACGGAATTAAATGGAAAAGGCACAATGCCGACTTAAGTACAAGAAGACTGACTCTTCCTACTCTCTATGTTTTGAACCATTCCTGTGACACTAGTTATAGATTCCGATGCTTCACTTCAGGTTTACTGTATCCCTCTGACCTTCTTATTGACGATGAAACACAGAAATTGCATCGGAATTAAATACAAAAGGCACAATGCCGACTGAAGTACAAGAAGACTGACTCTTCCTATTGTCTATGTTTTGAACCATTCCTGTGACACTAGTTATTGATTCCGATCCTTCACTTCAGGTTTACTGTATCCCTCTGACCTTCTTATTGACGATGAAACACAGAAATGGCATCGGAATTAAATACAAAAGGCACAATGGCGACTTAAGTACAGGAAGACTGACTCTTCTTACTGTCTATGATTTGAACAATTCCTGTGACACTTGTTACAGATTCCGATGCTTCACATCAGGTTAACTGTATCCCTTGGACCTTCTTATTGACGACGAAACACAGAAAGTGCAACGGAATTAAATGGAAAAGGCACAATGCCGACTTAAGTACAAGAAGACTGACTCTTCCTACTCTCTATGTTTTGAACCATTCCTGTGACCATAGTTATAGTTTCCGATGCCTCACTTCTGGTTTACTGTATTCCTCTGACCCTCTTATTGACGATGAAACACAGAAATTGCATCGGAATTAAATACAAAAGGCACAATGCCGTCTTAAGTACATGAGGACTGACTCTTCTTACCGACTATGTATTGAACCACTTCTGTGACACTAGTTATAGATTCCGATGCTTCACCTTAGGTTTACTATATCTCTCTGACCTTCTAATTGACGATGAAGCACAGAAATTGCATCGGAATTAGATACAAAAAGCACAATGCCTACTTCGGTACAAAAGGACCGACTCTTCTAACTGTCTATGTTTTGAACCATTCCTGTGACACTAGTTATAGATTAGGATGCTTCACTTCAGGTTTACTGTATCCCTCAGACCTTCTTATTGACGACGAAACACAGAAATTGCATCGGAATTAAATAGAAAAGGCACAATTGCCGACTTGAGTACAAGAAGACTGACCCGTCCTATTGTCTATATTTTGAACCATTCCTGTGACACTAGTTACAGATTTCGATGCTTCACTTCAGGTTTACTGTATCCCTTGGACCTTCTTATTGACGATGAACCACAGAAATTACATCATAATTAAACAGAAAAGGCACAATGCCGACTTATGTACAAGAAGACTGACTCATCTTAATGTCTTTGATTGAACTATTCCTGTGACACTAGTTATAGATTCCGATGCTTCACTTCAGGTTTACTGTATCCCTTGGACCTTCTTATTGACGACGAAACACAGAAATTGCATCGGAATTAAATACAAAAGGCACTTGTCCGACTTAAGTAAAAGAAGACTGACTCATCCTACTGTCTATGTTTTGAATCATTCCTGTGGCACTGGTTATAGATTCCGATGCTTCACTTCTGGTTTACTGTATCCCTCTGTCCTTCTCATTGACGATGAAACACAGAAATTGCATAGGAATTAAATACAAAAGGCACAATGACGACTTAAGTACAAGAAGACTGCTTCTTCTTAGTGTCAATGTTTTGAACCATAACTGAGACACTAGTTACAGATTCCGAGGCTTAACTTCAGGTTTACTGTATCCCTTGGACCTTCTTATTGACGATGAAACACAGAAATGGCGTCGGAATTAAATACAAAATGCACAATGCCGACTTAAGTACAGGAAGACTGACTCTTCTTACTGTCTATGATTTGGACAATTCCTGTGACACTAGTTATAGATTCCGATGCTTCACTTCAGGTTTACTGTATCCATTGGACCTTCTTATCGACGATGAAACACAAAGATTGCATCGGAATTAAATACAAAAGGTACAATGCCGACTTACGTACAAGAAGACTGACTCTTGTTACTGTCTATGATTTGAACCATTCCTGTGACACAAGTTATAAATTCCGATGCTTCACTTCAGATTTACTGTATCCCTTGGAACTTCTTATTGACGACGAAACACAGAAATTGCATCGGAATTAAATAGAAAAGGCACAATGCCGATTTAAGTACAAAAAGACTGACTCTTCCTACTGTCTATGTTTTGAACCATTCCTGTTACACTAGTTATAGATTCCGATGCTTCACTTCAGGTTTACTGTATACCTCTGACCTTCTTATTGACGATGAAACACAGAAATTGCATCGGAATTAAATAGAAAAGACACAATGCCGACTTAATTACAAAAAGCTTGACTCGGCTTAGTGACTATGTTTTGAACCATTCCTGTGACACTAGTTACAGGTTGCGATGCTTCACTTCAGGTTTAGTGTATCCCTTGGACCTTCTAATTGACGACGAAACACAGAAATTGCATTGGAATTAAATAGAAAAGGCACAATGCTGATTTAAGTACAAGAAGACTGACTCTTCCTACTGTCTATGTTTTGAACCATTCCTGTTACACTAGTTATAGATTCCGATGCTTCACTTCAGGTTTACTGTATACCTCTGACCTTCTTATTGACAAAGAAACACAGAAATTGCATCGGAATTAAATAGAAAAGGCACAATGCTGACATAAGTACAAGAAGATTGACTCTGCGTACTGACTATGTTTTGAACCATTCCTGTGACACTAGTTATAGGTTGCGATGCTTCACTTCAGGTTTACTGCATCCCTTGGACCTTCTTATTGACGATGAAACACAGAAATTGCATCAGAATTAAATACAAAAGGCACAATGCCGACTAAAGTACAAGTAGACTGACTCTTCTTAGTGTCTATGTTTTGAACCATTCCTGTGACACTAGTTGTAGATTTTGATGCTTCACTTCAGGTTTACTGTGTCCCTCTGACCTTCTTATTGACGATGGAAAACAGAAATTGCATTGGAATTAAATACAAAAAGCACAATGCCGACTTAAGTACAAGAAGACTGACTCTTCTTACTGACTATGTTTTGAACCATTCCTATGAACCTAGTAATAGATTCCGATGCTTCACAGCAGGTTTACTGTATCCCTATGACCTTCTTAGTGACGATGAAACACAGATATTGCATCGGGATTCAATAAAAAGGCACAATGCCGACGTAAGTACAAGAAGACAGACTCTTCTTACTGACTATGTTTTGAACCTTTCCTGTGACACTAATTATAGATTCCGATGCCTCACTTCAGGTTTTTCTGTATCCCTCTGACCTTCTTATTGCCGATGAAACACAGAAATTGCATAGGAATTAAATAGAAAGGCACAATGCCGATTTAAGTACAAGAAGACTGACTCTTCCTACCGTCAATGTTTTGAACCATTCCTGTTACACTAGTATAGATTCCCATGCTTCACTTCAGGATTACTGTATACCTCTGACTTTCTTATTGACGATGAAACAGAGAAATTGCATCGGAATTAAATAGAAAAGGCACTATGCCGACTTATTTACAAGAAGATTGACTCTGCTTACTGACTATGTTTTGAACCATTCCTGTGACACTAGTTATAGGTTCCGATGCTTCACTATAGGTTTACTGTATCCCTTGGACCTTCTTATTGACGATGAAACGCAGAAATTGCATTGGAATTAAATTCAAAAGGCACAACGCCGACTTAAGTACAAGTAGACAGACTCTTCGTACTGTCTATGTTTTGAACCATTCCTGTGACCCTAGTAATAAATTCCGATGCCTCACTGCAGGTTTACTGTATCCCTCTGACCTTCTTAGTGACGATGAAACACAGATATTGCATCGGGATTCAATAAAAAGGCACAATGCCGACGTAAGTACAAGAAGACAGACTCTTCTTACTGACTATGTTTTGAACCATTCCTGTGACACTAATTATAGATTCCGATGCTTCACTTCAGGTTTACCGTATCCCTCTGACCTTCTTATTGCCGATGAAACACAGAAATTGCATCGGAATTAAATTCAAAAGGCACAATGCCGACTTAAGTACAAGAAGACTGACTCTTCCTACTCTCTATGCTTTGAACCATTCCTGTGACACTAGTTATAGATTCCGATGCGTCACTTCTGGTTTTCTTTATCCCTCTGACCTTCTTATTGACGATGAATCACAGAAATTGCATCGGAATTAAATACAAAAGGAACAATGCCGATTTTTGTACAGAAGACTAACTCATCTTACTGTCTATGATTTGAACCATTCCTGTAACACTACTTATAGATTCCGATGCTTCACGTATGGTTTACTGTATCCCTCTGACCTTCTAATTGACGACGAAACACAGAAATTGCATCGGAATTAAATAGAAAAGGCACAAGGCCGATTTAAGTACAAGAAGACTGACTCTTCCTACTGTTTATGTTTTGAACCATTCCTGTGGCACTATTTTTAGATTCCGATGCTTCACTTCAGGTTTACTGTATCCCACTGTCCTTCTCATTGACGATGAAACACAGAAATTGCATCGGAATGAAATACAAAAGGCACAATGACGACTTAAGTACAAGAAGACTGCTTCTTCTTACTGTCTATGTTTTGAACCATAACTGAGACACTAGTTACAGATTCCGAGGCTTAACTTCAGGTTTACTGTATCCCTTGGACCTTCTTATTGACGATGAAACACAGAAATGGCGTCGGAATTAAATACAAAAGTCACAATGCCGAATGAAGTACAGGAAGACTGACTCTTCTTACTGTCTATGATTTGAACAATTCCTGTGACACTAGTTATAGATTCCGGTGCTTCACTTCCGGTTTACTGTATCCATTGGACCTTCTTATCGACGATGAAACACAAAAATTGCATCGGAATGAAATACAAAAGGCACAATGCCGACTTACGTACAAGAAGACTGCCTCTTGTTACTGTCTATGATTTGAACCATTCCTGTGACACTAGTTATAGATTCCGATGCTTCACTTCAGATTTACTGTATCCCTTGGAACTTCTTATTGACGACGAAACACAGAAATTGCATCGGAATTTAATAGAAAAGGCACAATGCCGATTTAAGTACAAGAAGACTGACTCTTCCTACTGTCTATGTTATGAACCATTCCTGTTACACTAGTTATAGATTCTGATGCTACACTTCAGGTTTACTGTATACCTCTGACCTTCTTATTGACGATGAAACACAGAAATTGCATCGGAATTAAATAGAAAAGGCACAATGCCGACTTAATTACAAAAAGCTTGACTCTGCTTACTGACTATGTTTTGAACCATCCTGTGACACTAGTTAAAGGTTGCGTTGCTTCACTTCAGGTTTAGTGTATCCCTTGGACCATCTTATTGACGACGAAACACAGAAGTTGCATTGGAATTCAATAGAAAAGGCACAATGCCGATTTAAGTACAAGAAGACTGACTCTTCCTACTGTCTATGTTTTGAACCATTCCTGTTACACTAGTTATAGATCCCGATCCTTCACTTCAGGTTTACTGTATACCTCTGACCTTCTTATTGACAATGAAACCCAGAAATTGCATCGGAATTAAATAGAAAAGGCACAATGCCGACATAAGTACAAGAAGATTGACTCTGCGTACTGACTATGTTTTGAACCATTCCTGTGACACTAGTTACAGGTTGCGATGCTTCACTTCAGGTTTACTGTATCCCTTGGACCTTCTTATTGACGATGAAACACAGAAATTGCATTGGAATTAAATACAAAAGGCACAATGCCGACTTAAGTTCAAGAAGACTGACTCTTCTTACTAACTATGTTTTCAACCATTCCTGTGACCCTAGTAATAGATTCCGATTCTTCACTGCAGGTTTACTGTATCCCTCTGACCTTCTTAGTGACGATGAAACACAGAAATTGCATCGGAATTAAATACAAAATGCACAATGCCGACTTAAGTACAAGAAGACTGACTCTTATTACTGTATATGGTTTGAACCATTCCTGTGACACCAGTTAGAGATTCCGATGCTTCACTTCAGGTTTAGTGTATCCCTTGGACCTTCTTATCGACGATAAAACACAGAAATTGCATCGGAATTAAGTACAAAAGGCACAATGCCGACTTACGTACAAGAAGTCTGAGTCTTGTTACTGTCTATGATTTGAACCATTCCTGTGACACTAGTTATAGATTCCGATGCTTCACTTCAGATTTACTGTATCCCTTGGAACTCCTTATTGACGACGAAACACAGAAATTGCATCGGAATTAAATAGAAAGGCACAATTCCGATTTAAGTACAAGAAGACTGACTCTTCCTACCGTCTATGTTTTGAACCATTCCTGTTACACTAGTATAGATTCCCATGCTTCACTTCCGGATTACTGTATACCTCTGACCTTCTTATTGACGATGAAACACAGAAATTGCATCGGAATTAAATAGAAAAGGCACAATGCCGACTTAATTACAAGAAGATTGACTCTGCTTACTAAGTATGTTTTGAACCATTCCTGCGACACTAGTTATAGGTTGCGATGCTTCACTTTAGGTTTACTGTATCCCTTGGACCTTCTTATTGACGATGAAACACAGAAATTGCATTGGAATTAAAGTCAAAGAGCACAATGCCGACTTAAGTACAAGTAGACTGACTCTTCGTACTGTCTATGTTTTGAACCATTCCTGTGACCCTAGTAATAGATTCCGATGCTTAACTGCAGGTTTACTGTATCCCTCTGACCTTCTTAGTGACGATGAAACACAGATATTGCATCGGGATTCAATAAAAAGGCACAATGCCGACGTAACTACAAGAAGACAGACTCTTCTTACTGACTATGTTTTGAACCATTCCTGTGACACTAATTATAGATTCCGATGCTTCACTTGAGGTTTACCGTATCCCTCTGACCTTCTTATTGCCGATGAAACACAGAAATTGCATCGGATTTAAATACCAAAGGCACAATGCCGACTTAAGTACAAGAAGACTGACTCTTCCAACTCTCTATGTTTAGAACCATTCCTGTGACACTAGTTATAGATTCCGATGCTTCACTTCAGGTTTACTGTATCCCTTGGACCTTCTTATTGACGATGAAACACAGAAATTGCATTGGAATTAAATTCAAAAGGCACAACGCCGACTTAAGTACAAGTAGACTGACTCTTCGTACTGTCTATGTTTGAACCATTCCTGTGACCCTAGTAATAAATTCCGATGCCTCACTGCAGGTTTACTGTATCCCTCTGACCTTCTTAGTGACGATGAAACACAGATATTGCATCGGGATTCAATAAAAAGGCACAATGCCGACGTAAGTACAAGAAGACAGACTCTTCTTACTGACTATGTTTTGAACCATTCCTGTGACACTAATTATAGATTCCGATGCTTCACTTCAGGTTTACCGTATCCCTCTGACCTTCTCATTGCCGATGAAACACAGAAATTGCATCGGAATTAAATACAAAAGGCACAATGCCGACTTAAGTACAAGAAGACTGACTCTTCCTACTCTCTATGCTTTGAACCATTCCTGTGACACTAGTTATAGATTCCGATGCTTCACTTCTGGTTTACTTTATCCCTCTGACCTTCTTATTGACGATGAATCACAGAAATTGCATCGGAATTAAATACAAAAGGAACAATGCCGATTTTTGTACAGAAGACTAACTCATCTTACTGTCTATGATTTGAACCATTCCTGTAACACTACTTATAGATTCCGATGCTTCACGTATGGTTTACTGTATCCCTCTGACCTTCTAATTGACGACGAAACACAGAAATTGCATCGGAATTAAATAGAAAAGGCACAAGGCCGATTTAAGTACAAGAAGACTGACTCTTCCTACTGTCTATGTTTTGAACCATTCCTGTGGCACTATTTTTAGATTCCGATGCTTCACTTCAGGTTTACTGTATCCCTCTGTCCTTCTCATTGACGATGAAACACAGAAATTGCATCGGAATTAAATACAAAAGCACAATGACGACTTAAGTACAAGAAGACTGCTTCTTCTTACTGTCTATGTTTTGAACCATAACTGAGACACTAGTTACAGATTCCGAGGCTTAACTTCAGGTTTACTGTATCCCTTGGACCTTCTTATTGACGATGAAACACAGAAATGGCGTCGGAATTAAATACAAAAGGCACAATGCCGAATTAAGTACAGGAAGACTGACTCTTCTTACTGTCTATGATTTGAACAATTCCTGTGACACTAGTTATAGATTCCGATGCTTCACTTCCGGTTTACTGTATCCATTGGACCTTCTTATCGACGATGAAACACAAAAATTGCATCGGAATGAAATACAAAAGGCACAATGCCGACTTACGTACAAGAAGACTGCCTCTTGTTACTGTCTATGATTTGAACCATTCCTGTGACACTAGTTATAGATTCCGATGCTTCACTTCAGATTTACTGTATCCCTTGGAACTTCTTATTGACGACGAAACACAGAAATTGCATCGGAATTTAATAGAAAAGGCACAATGCCGATTTAAGTACAAGAAGACTGACTATTCCTACTGTCTATGTTATGAACCATTCCTGTTACACTAGTTATAGATTCTGATGCTACACCTCAGGTTTACTGTATACCTCTGACCTTCTTATTGACGATGAAACACAGAAATTGCATCGGAATTAAATAGAAAAGGCACAATGCCGACTTAATTACAAAAAGCTTGACTCTGCTTACTGACTATGTTTTGAACCATCCTGTGACACTAGTTAAAGGTTGCGTTGCTTCACTTCAGGTTTAGTGTATCCCTTGGACCATCTTATTGACGACGAAACACAGAAATTGCATTGGAATTCAATAGAAAAGGCACAATGCCGATTTAAGTACAAGAAGACTGACTCTTCCTACTGTCTATGTTTTGAACCATTCCTGTTACACTAGTTATAGATCCCGATGCTTCACTTCAGGTTTACTGTATACCTCTGACCTTCTTATTGACAATGAAACCCAGAAATTGCATCGGAATTAAATAGAAAAGGCACAATGCCGACATAAGTACAAGAAGATTGACTCTGCGTACTGACTATGTTTTGAACCATTCCTGTGACACTAGTTACAGGTTGCGATGCTTCACTTCAGGTTTACTGTATCCCTTGGACCTTCTTATTGACGATGAAACACCGAAATTGCATTGGAATTAAATACAAAAGGCACAATGCCGACTTAAGTTCAAGAAGACTGACTCTTCTTACTAACTATGTTTTCAACCATTCCTGTGACCCTAGTAATAGATTCCGATTCTTCACTGCAGGTTTACTGTATCCCTCTGACCTTCTTAGTGACGATGAAACACAGAAATTGCATCGGAATTAAATACAAAATGCACAATGCCGACTTAAGTACAAGAAGACTGACTCTTATTACTGTATATGGTTTGAACCATTCCTGTGACACCAGTTAGAGATTCCGATGCTTCACTTCAGGTTTAGTGTATCCCTTGGACCTTCTTATCGACGATAAAACACAGAAATTGCATCGGAATTAAGTACAAAAGGCACAATGCCGACTTACGTACAAGAAGACTGAGTCTTGTTACTGTCTATGATTTGAACCATTCCTGTGACACTAGTTATAGATTCCGATGCTTCACTTCAGATTTACTGTATCCCTTGGAACTCCTTATTGACGACGAAACACAGAAATTGCATCGGAATTAAATAGAAAGGCACAATTCCGATTTAAGTACAAGAAGACTGACTCTTCCTACCGTCTATGTTTTGAACCATTCCTGTTACACTAGTATAGATTCCCATGCTTCACTTCCGGATTACAGTATACCTCTGACCTTCTTATTGACGATGAAACACAGAAATTGCATCGGAATTAAATAGAAAAGGCACAATGCCGACTTAATTACAAGAAGATTGACTCTGCTTACTAAGTATGTTTTGAACCATTCCTGCGACACTAGTTATAGGTTGCGATGCTTCACTTTAGGTTTACTGTATCCCTTGGACCTTCTTATTGACGATGAAACACAGAAATTGCATTGGAATTAAATTCAAAGAGCACAATGCCGACTTAAGTACAAGTAGACTGACTCTTCGTACTGTCTATGTTTTGAACCATTCCTGTGACCCTAGTAATAGATTCCGATGCTTAACTGCAGGTTTACTGTATCCCTCTGACCTTCTTAGTGACGATGAAACACAGATATTGCATCGGGATTCAATAAAAAGGCACAATGCCGACGAAACTACAAGAAGACAGACTCTTCTTACTGACTATGTTTTGAACCATTCCTGTGACACTAATTATAGATTCCGATGCTTCACTTGAGGTTTACCGTATCCCTCTGACCTTCTTATTGCCGATGAAACACAGAAATTGCATCGGATTTAAATACCAAAGGCACAATGCCGACTTAAGTACAAGAAGACTGACTCTTCCAACTCTCTATGTTTAGAACCATTCCTGTGACACTAGTTATAGATTCCGATGCTTCACTTCAGGTTTACTGTATCCCTTGGACCTTCTTATTGACGATGAAACAAAGAAATTGCATCGGAATTAAATACAAAAGGAACAATGCCGATTTATGTACAAAAGACTAACTCATCTTACTGTCTATGATTTGAACCATTCCTGTGAAACTAGTTATAGATTCCGATGCTTCACTTATGGTTTACTGTATCCCTCTGACCTTCTTATTGACGACGAAACACAGAAATTGCATCGGAATTAAATGGAAAAGGCACAATGCCGATTTAAGTACAAGAAGACTGACTCTTCCTACTGTCTATGTTTTGAACCAATCTGTTACACTAGTTATAGATTCCGATGCTTCACTTCAGGTTTACTGTATACCTCTGACCTTCTTATTGACAATGAAACACAGATATTGCATCGGAATTAAATAGAAATGGCACAATGACGACTTACGTACAAGAAGATTGACTCTGCTTACTGACTATGTCTTGAACTATTCCTGTGACACTAGTTATAGATTCCGATGCTTCACTTCAGGTTTACTGTATCCCTTGGACCTTGTAATTGACGATCAAACACAGAAATTGCATCTGAATTCAATACAAAAGGCACAATGCCGATTTATGTACAAAAGACTATCTCATCTTACTGTCTATGATTTGAACCATTCCTGTGACACTAGTTATAGATTCCGATGCTTCACTTATGGTTTACTGTATCCCTCTGATCTTGTTCTTGACGACGATACACAGAAATTGCATCGGAATTAAATAGAAGAGGCACAATGCCGACTAAAGTACAAGAAGACTGACTCTTCCTACTGTCTATGTTTTGAATCACTCCTGTGATTCTAGTTATAGATTCCGATGCTTCACCTCAGGGTTACTGTATATCTCTGACCTTCTTATTGGCGATGAAACACAGAAATTGCATCGAAATTAGATACAAAAAGCACAATGTCGACTTCAGTACAAGAGGACCGACTCTTCTTCCTGTCTATGTTATGAACCATCCCTGTGACACTAGTTATAGATTCCGATGCTTCACTTCAGGTTTACTGTATCCCTTGGACCTTCTTATTGACGACGAAACACAGAAATTGCATCGGAATTAAATAGAAAGGCACAATTCCGATTTAAGTACAAGAAGACTGACTCTTCCTACCGTCTATGTTTTGAACCATTCCTGTTACACTAGTATAAATTCCCATGCTTCACTTCCGGATTACAGTATACCTCTGACCTTCTTATTGACGATGAAACACAGAAATTGCATCGGAATTAAATAGAAAAGGCACAATGCCGACTTAATTACTAGAAGATTGACTCTGCTTACTAAGTATGTTTTGAACCATTCCTGTGACACTAGTTATAGGTTGCGATGCTTCACTTTAGGTTTACTGTATCCCTTGGACCTTCTTATTGACGATGAAACACAGAAATTGCATTGGAATTAAATTCAAAGAGCACACTGCCGACTTAAGTACAAGTAGACTGACTCTTCGTACTGTCTATGTTTTGAACCATTCCTGTGACCCTAGTAATAGATTCCGATGCTTAACTGCAGGTTTACTGTATCCCTCTGACCTTCTTAGTGACGATGAAACACAGATATTGCATCGGGATTCAATAAAAAGGCACAATGCCGACGTAACTACAAGAAGACAGACTCTTCTTACTGACTATGTTTTGAACCATTCCTGTGACACTAATTATAGATTCCGATGCTTCACTTGAGGTTTACCGTATCCCTCTGACCTTCTTATTGCCGATGAAACACAGAAATTGCATCGGATTTAAATACCAAAGGCACAATGCCGACTTAAGTACAAGAAGACTGACTCTTCCAACTCTCTATGTTTAGAACCATTCCTGTGACACTAGTTATAGATTCCGATGCTTCACTTCAGGTTTACTGTATCCCTTGGACCTTCTTATTGACGATGAAACAAAGAAATTGCATCGGAATTAAATACAAAAGGAACAATGCCGATTTATGTACAAAAGACTAACTCATCTTACTGTCTATGATTTGAACCATTCCTGTGAAACTAGTTATAGATTCCGATGCTTCACTTCAGGTTTACTGTATACCTCTGACCTTCTTATTGACAATGAAACACAGATATTGCATCGGAATTAAATAGAAAACGGCACAATGCCGACTTACGTACAAGAAGATTGACTCTGCTTACTGACTATGTCTTGAACCATTCCTGTGACACTAGTTATAGATTCCGATGCTTCACTTCAGGTTTACTGTATCCCTTGGACCTTGTAATTGACGATCAAACACAGAAATTGCATCTGAATTCAATACAAAAGGCACAATGCCGATTTATGTACAAAAGACTATCTCATCTTACTGTCTATGATTTGAACCATTCCTGTGACACTAGTTATAGATTCCGATGCTTCACTTATGGTTTACTGTATCCCTCTGATCTTGTTCTTGACGACGATACACAGAAATTGCATCGGAATTAAATAGAAGAGGCACAATGCCGACTAAAGTACAAGAAGACTGACTCTTCCTACTGTCTATGTTTTGAATCACTCCTGTGACTCTAGTTATAGATTCCGATGCTTCACCTCAGGGTTACTGTATATGTCTGACCTTCTTATTGACGATGAAACACAGAAATTGCATCGAAATTAGATACAAAAAGCACAATGTCGACTTCAGTAGAAGAGGACCGACTCTTCTTCCTGTCTATGTTATGAACCATCCCTGTGACACTAGTTATAGATTCCGATGCTTCACTTCAGGTTTACTGTATCCCTTGGACCTTCTTATTGACGACGAAACACAGAAATTGCATCGGAATTAAATAGAAAAGGCACAATGCCGGCTTGAAAACAAGAAGACTGACCCTTCCTATTGTCTATGTTTTGAACCATTCCTGTGACACTAGTTATAGATTCCGATGCTTCACTTCAGGTTTACTGTATCCCTCTGACCTTCTTATTGACGATGAAACACAGAAATTGCATCGGAATTAAATAGAAAAGGCACAAAGCCGACTTAAGCACAAGAAGACTGACTCTTCCTACTGACTATGTTTTGAACCATTCCTGTGACACTAGTTATAGACTCCGATGCTTCACTTCAGGTTTACTGTATCCCTCTGACCTTCTTGTTGATGATGAAACACAGAAATTGCATCAGAATGAAAAAGAAAAGGCACAATGCCAACTTAAGTACAAGAAGACTGACTCTTCATACTGACTATGATTTGAACCATTCCTGTGACCCTAGTAATAGATTCCGATGCTTCACTGCAGGTTTACTGTATCCCTCTGACCTTCTTAGTGACGATGAAACACAGATATTGCATCGGGATTCAATAAAAAGGCACAATGCCGACGTTAGTACAAGAAGACAGACTCTTCATACTGACTATGTTTTGAACCATTCCTGTGACACTAATTATAGATTCCGATGCTTCACTTCAGGTTTACTATATCCCTCTGACCTTCTTGTTGCCGATGAAACACAGAAATTGCATCGGAATTAAATACAAAAGGCACAATGCCGTGTTAAGTACAAGAAGACTGACTCTTCCTACTCTCTATGTTTTGAACCATCCTGTGACACTAGTTAAAGGTTGCGATGCTTCACTTCAGGTTTACTGTATCCCTTGGACCTTCTTATTGACGATGAAACACAGAAATTGCATCAGAATTAAATACAAAAGGCACAATGCCGACTAAAGTACAAGTAGACTGACTCTTCTTACTGTCTATGTTTTGAACCATTCCCGTGACACTAGTTGTAGATTTTGATGCTTCACTTCAGGTTTACTGTGTCCCTCTGACATTCTTATTGACGACGAAACACAGAAATTGCATTGGAATTAAACACAAAAGGCACAATGCCGACTTAAGTTCAAGAAGACTGACTCTTCTTACTTACTATGTTTTTAACCATTCCTGTGACCCTAGTAATAGATTCCGATTCTTCACTGCAGGTTTACTGTATCCCTCTGACCTTCTTAGTGACGATGAAACACAGAAATTGCATCGGAATTAAATACAAAAGGCACAATGCCGACTTAAGTACAAGAAGACTGACTCTTATTACTGTATATGGTTTGAACCATTCCTGTGACCCCAGTTAGAGATTCCGATGCTTCACTTCAGGTTTAGTGTATCCCTTGGACCTTCTTATCGACGATGAAACACAGAAATTGCATCGGAATTAAGTACAAAAGGCACAATGCCAACTTACGTACAAGAAGACTGAGTCTTGTTACTGTCTATGATTTGAATCATTCCTGTGACACTAGTTATAGATTCCGATGCTTCACTTCAGATTTACTGTATCCCTTGGAACTTCTTATTGACGACGAAACACAGAAATTGCATCGGAATTAAATAGAAAGGCACAATTCCGATTTAAGTACAAGAAGACTGCTTCTTCCTACCGTCTATGTTTTGAACCATTCCTGTTACACTAGTATAGATTCCCATGCTTCACTTCAGGATTACTGTATACCTCTGACCTTCTTATTGACGATGAAACACAGAAATTGCATCGGAATTAAATAGAAAAGGCACAATGCCGACTTAATTACAAGAAGATTGACTCTGCTTACTGACTATGTTTTGAACCATTCCTGTGACACTACTTATAGGTTGCGATGCTTCACTTTAGGTTTACTGTATCCCTTGGACCTTCTTATTGACGATGAAACACAGAAATTGCATTGGAATTAAATTCAAAAAGCACAATGCCGACTTAAGTACAAGTAGACTGACTCTTCGTACTGTCTATGTTTTGATCCATTCCTGTGACCCTAGTAATAGATTCCGATGCTTCACTGCAGGTTTACTGTATCCCTCTGACCTTCTTAGTGACGATGAAACACAGATATTGCATCGGGATTCAATAAAAAGGCACATTGCCGACGTAACTACAAGAAGACAGACTCTTCTTACTGACTATGTTTTGAACCATTCCTGTGACACTAATTATAGATTCCGATGCTTCACTTCAGGTTTACCGTATCCCTCTGACCTTCTTATTGCCGATGAAACACAGAAATTGCATCGGAATTAAATACCAAAGGCACAATGCCGACTTAAGTACAAGAAGACTGACTCTTCCTACTCTCTATGTTTTGAACCATTCCTGTGACAATAGTTATAGATTCCGATGCTTCACTTCTGGTTTACTTTATCCCTCTGACCTTCTTATTGACGATGAAACACAGAAATTGCATCGGAATTAAATACAAAAGGAACAATGCCGATTTATGTACAAAAGACTAACTCATCTTACTTTCTATGTTTTGAACCCTTCCTGTGTCACTAGTTATAGATTCCGATGCTTCACTTATGGTTTACTGTATCCCTCTGACCTTCTTATTGACGACGAAACACAGAAATTGCATCGGAATTAAATAGAAAAGGCACAATGCCGATTTAAGTACAAGAAGACTGACTCTTCCTACTGTCTACGTTTTGAACCAATCTGTTACACTAGTTATAGATTCCGATGCTTCACTTCAGGTTTACTGTATACCTCTGACCTTCTTATTGACAATGAAACACAGATATTGCATCGGAATTAAATAGAAAAGGCACAATGCCGACTTACGTACAAGCAGATTGACTCTGCTTACTGACTATGTCTTGAACCATTCCTGTGACACTAGTTATAGGTTGCGATGCTTCACTTTAGGTTTACTGTATCCCTTGGACCTTCTTATTGACGATGAAACACAGAAATTGCATCAGAATTTAATTCAAAAGGCACAATGCCGACTTAAGTACAAGTAGACTGACTCTTCTTACTGTCTATGTTTTGAACCATTCCTGTGACACTAGTTATTGATTTTGATGCTTCACTTCAGGTTTACTGCGTCCCTCTGACCATCTTATTGACGACGAAACACAGAAATTGCATTGGAATTAAATACAAAAGGCACAATGCCGACTTAGGTACAAGAAGACTGACTCTTCTTACTGACTATGTTTTGAACCATTCCTGTGACCCTAGTTATAGATTCCGATGCTTCCCTTCAGGTTTACAGTATCCCTCTGACCTTCTTAGAGACGATGAAACACAGATATTGCATCGGGATTCAATAAAAAGGCACAATGCAGACTTAAGTACAAGAAGACAGACTCTTCTTACTGACTATGTTTTGAACCAATAATGTGACACTAATTATAGATTCCGATGCATCACTTCAGGTTTACTGTATCCCTCTGACCTTCTTATTGCTGATGAAACACAGAAATTGCATCGGAATTTAATACAAAAGGCACAATGCTAACTTAAGTACAAGAAGACAGACTCTTCCTACTCTCTATGTTTTGAACCATTCCTGTGACACTAGTTATAGATTCCGATGCTTCACTTCTGGTTTACTGTATCCCTCTGACCTTCTTATTGAAGATGAAACACAGAAATTGCATCGGAATTAAATACAAAAGGAACAATGCTGACTTAAGTACAATTAGACAGACTCTTATTACTATCTATGGTTTGAACCATACCTGTGACACTAGTTATAGATTCCGATGCTTCACTTCAGGTTTACTGTATCCCTTGGACCTTGTAATTGACGATCAAACACAGAAATTGCATCTGAATTCAATACAAAAGGCACAATGCCGATTTATGTACAAAAGACTATCTCATCTTACTGTCTATGATTTGAACCATTCCTGTGACACTAGTTATAGATTCCGATGCTTCACTTATGGTTTACTGTATCCCTCTGATCTTCTTCTTGACGACGATACACAGAATTTGCATCGGAATTAAATAGAAGAGGCACAATGCCGACTAAAGTACAAGAAGACTGACTCTTCCTACTGTCTATGTTTTGAATCACTCCTGTGACTCTATTTATAGATTCCGATGCTTCACCTCAGGGTTACTGTATCTCTCTGACCTTCTTATTGGCGATGAAACACAGAAATTGCATCGAAATTAGATACAAAAAGCACAATGTCGACTTCAGTACAAGAGGACCGACTCTTCTTACAGTCTATGTTATGAACCATTCCTGTGACACTAGTTATAGATTCCGATGCTTCACTTCAGGTTTACTGTATCCCTTGGACCTTCTTATTGACGACGAAACACAGAAATTGCATCGGAATTAAATAGAAAAGACACAATGCCGGCTTGAGTACAAGAAGACTGACCCTTCCTATTGTCTATGTTTTGAACCATTCCTGTGACACTAGTTATAGATTCCGATGCTTCACTTCAGGTTTACTGTATCCCTCTGACCTTCTTATTGACGATAAAACACAGAAATTGCATCGGAATTAAATAGAAAAGGCACAATGCCGACTTAAGTACAAGAAGACTGACTCTTCTTACTGTCTATGCTTTGAACCATTCCTGTGACACTAGTTATAGATTCCGATGTTTCACTTCAGGTTTACTGTATCCCTCTGACCTTCCTATAGAAGATGAAACACAGAAATTGCATCGGAATTAAATTGTAAAGGCACAATGCCGACGTAAGTACAAGAAGACTGACTCTTCTTACTGTCTATGTTTTGAACCAATCCTGAGACACTAGTTATAGATTCCGATGCTTCACTTCAGGTTTACTGTAACCCTTGGACCTTCTTGTTGACGATGAACCACAGAAATTGCATCGGAATTAAATTGTAAAGGCACAAGTTCGACTTAAGTTCAAGAAGACTGACTCATCTTACTGTCTATGTTTTGAACCATTCCTGTGACAATAGTTATAAATTCCGATGTTTCACTTCAGGTTTACTGTATCCGACTGACCTTCTTATTGACGATGAAACACAGAAATTGCATGGGAATTAAATAGAAAAGGCACAATGCCGACTTAAGTACAAGAAGACTGACTCTTCTTACTGACTATGTTTTGAACCATTCCTGTGACACTAGTTATAGATTGCGATGCTTCACTTCAGGTTTACTGTATCCCTTGGACCTTCTTATTGACGATGACACACAGAAATTGCATCGGAATTAAATACAAAAGGCACAAACCCGACTTAAGTTCAAGAAGACTGACTCTTCTTACTGACTATGCTTTGAACCAATTCTGTGACACTAGTTATATATTACGATGCTTGACTTCAGGTTTACTGTATCCCTCTGATCTTCTTATTGGCGATGGAACACAGATATTGCATCGGAATTACATAGAAAAGGCACAATGCCGGCTTGAGTACAAGAAGACTGACCCTTCCTATTGTCTATGTTTTGAACCATTCCTGTGACACTAGTTATAGATTCCGATGCTTCACTTCGGGTTTACTTTATCCCTCTGACCTTCTTATTGATGATGAAGCACAGAAATTGTATCGGAATTTAATACAAAAGGCACAATGCCGACTTAAGTACAAGAAGACTGACTCATCTTACTGCCTATGTTTGAACCATTCCTGTGACACTGGTTATTGATTCCGATGCTTCACGTCAGGTTTTCTGTATCCCTTGGACCTTCTTATTGACAATGAAACACAGAAATTGCATTGGAATTAAATTCAAAAAGCACAATGCCGACTTAAGTACAAGTAGACTGACTCTTCGTACTGTCTATGTTTTGAACCATTCCTGTGACCCTAGTAATAGATTCCGATGCTTCACTGCAGGTTTACTGTATCCCTCTGTCCTTCTTAGTGACGATGAAACACAGATATTGCATCGGGATTCAATAAAAAGGCACAATGCCGACGTAACTACAAGAAGACAGACTCTTCTTACTGACTATGTTTTGAACCATTCCTGTGACACTAATTATAGATTCCGATGCTTCACTTCAGGTTTACCGTATCCCTCTGACCTTCTTATTGACAATGAAACACAGATATTGCATCGGAATTAAATAGAAAAGGCACAATGCCGACTTACGTACAAGAAGATTGACTCTGCTTACTGACTATGTCTTGAACCATTCCTGTGACACTAGTTATAGGTTGCGATGCTTCACTTTAGGTTTAATGTATCCCTTGGACCTTCTTATTGACGATGAAACACAGAAATTGCATCAGAATTAAATTCAAAAGGCACAATGCCGACTTAAGTACAAGTAGACTGACTCTTCTTACTGTCTATGTTTTGAACCATTCCTGTGACACTAGTTATTGATTTTGATGCTTCACTTCAGGTTTACTGCGTCCCTCTGACCTTCTTATTGACGACGAAACACAGAAATTGCATTGGAATTAAATACAAAAGGCACAATGCCGACTTAGGTACAAGAAGACTGACTCTTCTTACTGACTATGTTTTGAACCATTCCTGTGACCCTAGTTATAGATTCCGATGCTTCCCTTCAGGTTTACTGTATCCCTCTGACCTTCTTAGAGACGATGAAACACAGATATTGCATCGGGATTCAATAAAAAGGCACAATGCAGACTTAAGTACAAGAAGACAGACTCTTCTTAATGACTATGTTTTGAACCAATAATGTGACACTAATTATAGATTCCGATGCTTCACTTCAGGTTTACTGTATCCCTCTGACCTTCTTATTGCCGATGAAACACAGATATTGCATCGGAATTTAATACAAAAGGCACAATGCCAACTTAAGTACAAGAAGACTGACTCTTCCTACTCTCTATGTTTTGAACCATTCCTGTGACACTAGTTATAGATTCCGATGCTTCACTTCTGGTTTACTGTATCCCTCTGACCTTCTTATCGAAGATGAAACACAGAAATTGCATCGGAATTAAATACAAAAGGAACAATGCCGACTTAAGTACAATTAGACTGACTCTTATTACTGTCTATGGTTTGAACCATACCTGTGACACTAGTTATAGATTCCGATGCTTCACTTCAGGTTTACTGTATCCCTTGGACCTTGTAATTGACGATCAAACACAGAAATTGCATCTAAATTCAATACAAAAGGCACAATGCCGATTTATGTACAAAAGACTATCTCATCTTACTGTCTATGATTTGAACCATTCCTGTGACACTAGTTATAGATTCCGATGCTTCACTTATGGTTTACTGTATCCCTCTGATCTTCTTCTTGACGACGATACACAGAATTTGCATCGGAATTAAATAGAAGAGGCACAATGCCGACTAAAGTACAAGAAGACTGATTCTTCCTACTGTCTATGTTTTGAATCACTCCTGTGACTCTAGTTATAGATTCCGATGCGTCACCTCAGGGTTACTGTATCTCTCTGACCTTCTTATTGGCGATGAAACACAGAAATTGCATCGAAATAAGATACAAAAAGCACAATGTCGACTTCAGTACAAGAGGACCGACTCTTCTTACTGTGTATGTTATGAACCATTCCTGTGACACTAGTTATAGATTCCGATGCTTCACTTCAGGTTTACTGTATCCCTTGGACCTTCTTATTAACGACGAAACACAGAAATTGCATCGGAATTAAATAGAAAAGGCACAATGCCGGCTTGAGTACAAGAAGACTGACCCTTCCTATTGTCTATGTTTTGAACCATTCCTGTGACACTAGTTATAGATTCCGATGCTTCACTTCAGGTTTACTGTATCCCTCTGACCTTCTTATTGACGATGAAACACAGAAATTGCATCGGAATTAAATAGAAAAGGCACAATGCCGACTTAAGTACAAGAAGACTGACTCTTCTTACTGTCTATGCTTTGAACCATTCCTGTGACACTAGTTATAGATTCCGATGTTTCACTTCAGGTTTACTGTATCCCTCTGACCTTCCTATTGAAGATGAAACACAGAAATTGCATCGGAATTAAATTGTAAAGGCACAATGCCGACGTAAGTACAAGAAGACTGACTCTTCTTACTGTCTATGTTTTGAACCATTCCTGAGACACTAGTTATAGATTCCGATGCTTCACTTCAGGTTTACTGTAACCCTTGGACCTTCTTGTTGACGATGAACCACAGAAATTACATCGGAATTAAATAGAAAAGGCACAATGCCGACTTATGTACAAGAAGACTGACTCGTCTTAATGTCTATGTTTGAACTATTCCTGTGACACTAGTTATAGATTCCGATGCTTCACTTCAGGTTTACTGTATCCATCTGACCTTCTTATTGAGGATGAAACACAGATATTGCATCGGAATTAAATACAAAAGTCACAATGCCGACTTAAGTACAAGAAGACTGACTCTTCCTACAGTCTATGCTTTGAACCATTCCTGTGACACTAGTTATCGATTCCGATGCTTCACTTCAGGTTAACTGTATCCCTTGGACCTTCTTATTGACGATGAAACACAGAAATTGCATCGGAATAAATTCAAAAAGCACAATGCCGACTTAAGAACAAGAAGACTGACTCTTCCAACTGTCTATGTTTTGAACCATTCCTGTGACACTAGTTATAGATTCCGATGCTTCACTTGAGGTTTAGTGTATCCCTTGGACCTTCTTATTGACGATGAAACACAAAAATTGCATCGGAATTAGATACAAAAGGCACAATGCCGACTGAAGTACATGTAGACTGACTCTTCCTACTGTCTATGTTTTGAACCATTCCTGTGACACTAGTTATAGATTCCGATGATTCACTTCAGGTTTTCTGTATCCCTCCGACCTTCTTATTGACGATGAAACACAGAAATTGCATCGGAATCAAATAGAAAAGGCACAATGCCGACTTAAGTACAAGAAGAATGACTCTTCCTACTGTCTATGTTTTGAACCATTCCTGTGACACTAGTTATAGATTCCGATGCTTCACTTCAGGTTTACTGTATCCCTCTGACCTTCTTATTGATGATGAAACACAGAAATTGTATCGGAATTTAATACAAAAGGCACAATGCCGACTTATGTACAAGAAGACTGACTCATCTTACTGCCTATGTTTGAACCATTCCTGTGACACTAGTTATTGATTCCGATGCTTCACGTCAGGTTTTCTGTATCCCTTGGACATTCTTATTGACGACGAAACACAGAAATTGCATCGGAATTAAATAGAAAAGACACAATGCCGACTTAAGTACAAGAAGACTGACTCTTCCTACTGACTATGTTTTGAACCATTCCTGTGACACTAGTTATAGAGTCCGATGCTTCACTTGAGGTTTACTGTATCCCTCTGACCTTCTTGTTGATGATGAAACACAGAAATTGCATCGGAATTAAAAAGAAAAGGCGCAAAGCTAACTTAAGTACAAGAAGACTGACTCTTCATACTGTCTATGTTTTGAACCGTTTTTCTGACACTAGTTATAGATTCCGATGATTCATTTCAGGTTTACTGTATCCCTTAGACCTTCCTACTGACGACGAAACACAGAAATATCATCGGAATTAAATAGAAAAGGCACAATGCCGACTTAATTACAAAAAGCTTGACTCTGCTTATTGCCTATGTTTTGAACCATTCCTGTGACACTAGTTACAGGTTGCGATGCTTCACTTCAGGTTTAGTGTATCCCTTGGACCTCCTTATTGACGACGAAACACAGAAATTGCATTGGAATTAAATAGAAAAGGCACAATGCCGATTTAAGTACAAGAAGGCTGACTCTTCCTACTGTCTATGTTTTGATCCATTCCTGTTACAATAGTTATAGATTCCGTGCTTCACTTCAGGTTTACTGTATACCTCTGACCTTCTTATTGACAATGAAACACAGAAATTGATTCGGAATTAAATACAAAAGGCACAATGCCGACTAAAGTACAAGTAGACTGACTCTTCTTACTGTCTATGTTTTGAACCATTCCTGTGACCCTAGTAATAGATTCCGATGCTTCACTGCAGGTTTACTGTATCCCTCTGACCTTCTTAGTGACGATGAAACACAGATATTGCATCGGGATTCAATAAAAAGGCACAATGCCGACGTAAGTACAAGAAGACAGACTCTTCTTACTGACTATGTTTTGATCCATTCCTGTGACACTAAATATAGATTCCGATGCTTCACTTCAGTTTTACTGTATCCCTCTGACCTTCTTATTGCCGATGAAACACAGAAATTGCATCGGAATTAAATACAAAAGGCACAATGCCGACTTAAGTACAAGAAGACTGACTCTTCCTACTCTCTATGTTTTGAACCATTCCTGTGACAATAGTTATAGATTCCGATGCTTCACTGCTGGTTTACTTTATCCCTCTGACCTTCTTATTGACGATGAAACACAGAAATTGCATCGGAATTAAATACAAAAGGCACAATGCCGACTTACGTACAAGAAGACTGACTCTTGTTACTGTCTATGATTTGAACCATTCCTGTGACACTAGTTATAGATTCCGATGCTTCACTTCAGATTTACTGTGTCCCTCTGACCTTCTTAGTGACGATGAAACACAGATATTGCATCGGGATTCAATAAAAAGGCACAATGCCGACTTAAGTACAAGAAGACAGACTCTTCTTACTGACTATGTTTTGAACCATTCCTGTGACACTAATTATAGATTCCGATGCTTCACTTCAGGTTTACCGTATCCCTCTGACCTTCTTATTCCCGATGAAACACAGAAATTGCATCGGAATTAAATACAAAAGGCACAATGCCGACTTAAGTACAAGAAGACTGACTCTTCCTACTCTCTATGTTTTGAACCATTCCTGTGACAATAGTTATAGATTCCGATGCTTCACTGCTGGTTTACTTTATCCCTCTGACCTTCTTATTGACGATGAAACACAGAAATTGCATCGGAATTAAATACAAAAGGCACAATGCCGACCTACGTACAAGAAGACTGACTCTTGTTACTGTCTATGATTTGAACCATTCCTGTGACACTAGTTATAGATTCCGATGCTTCACTTCAGATTTACTGTGTCCCTTGTAACTTCTTATTGACGACGAAACACAGAAATTGCATCGGAATTAAATAGAAAGGCACAATGCCGATTTAAGTACAAGAAGACTGACTCTTCCTACCGTCTATGTTTTGAACTATTCCTGTTACACTAGTATAGATTCCCATGCTTCACTTCAGGATTACTGTATACTTCTGACCTTCTTATTGACGATGAAACACAATAATTGCATCGGAATTAAATAGAAAAGGCACAATGCCGACTTAATTACAAGAAGATTGACTCTGCTTACTGACTATGTTTTGAACCATTCCTGAGACACTAGTTATAGGTTGCGATGCTTCACTTCAGGTTTAGTGTATCCCTTGGACATTCTTATTGACGATGAAACACAGAAATTGCATCAGAATTAAATACAAAAGGCACAATGCCGACTTAAGTACAAGTAGACTGACTCTTATTACTGTCTATGTTTTGAACCATTCCTGTGACACTAGTTGTAGATTTTGATGCTTCACTTCAGGTTTACTGTGTCCATCTGACCTTCTTATTGACAATGAAACACAGAAATTGATTCGGAATTAAATACAAAAGGCACAATGCCGACTAAAGTACAAGTAGACTGACTCTTCTTACTGTCTATGTTTTGAACCATTCCTGTGACCCTAGTAATAGATTCCGATGCTTCACTGCAGGTTTACTGTATCCCTCTGACCTTCTTAGTGACGATGAAACACAGATATTGCATCGGGATTCAATAAAAAGGCACAATGCCGACGTAAGTACAAGAAGACAGACTCTTCTTACTGACTATGTTTTGATCCATTCCTGTGACACTAATTATAGATTCCGATGCTTCACTTCAGGTTTACTGTATCCCTCTGACCTTCTTATTGCCGATGAAACACAGAAATTGCATCGGAATTAAATACAAAAGGCACAATGCCGACTTAAGTACAAGAAGACTGACTCTTCCTACTCTCTATGTTTTGAACCATTCCTGTGACAATAGTTATAGATTCCGATGCTTCACTGCTGGTTTACTTTATCCCTCTGACCTTCTTATTGACGATGAAACACAGAAATTGCATCGGAATTAAATACAAAAGGCACAATGCCGACTTACGTACAAGAAGACTGACTCTTGTTACTGTCTATGATTTGAACCATTCCTGTGACACTAGTTATAGATCCCGATGCTTCACTTCAGATTTACTGTGTCCCTCTGACCTTCTTAGTGACGATGAAACACAGATATTGCATCGGGATTCAATAAAAAGGCACAATGCCGACTTAAGTACAAGAAGACAGACTCTTCTTACTGACTATGTTTTGAACCATTCCTGTGACACTAATTATAGATTCCGATGCTTCACTTCAGGTTTACCGTATCCCTCTGACCTTCTTATTCCCGATGAAACACAGAAATTGCATCGGAATTAAATACAAAAGGCACAATGCCGACTTAAGTACAAGAAGACTGACTCTTCCTACTCTCCATGTTTTGAACCATTCCTGTGACAATAGTTATAGATTCCGATGCTTCACTGCTGGTTTACTTTATCCCTCTGACCTTCTTATTGACGATGAAACACAGAAATTGCATCGGAATTAAATACAAAAGGCACAATGCCGACTTACGTACAAGAAGACTGACTCTTGTTACTGTCTATGATTTGAACCATTCCTGTGACACTAGTTATAGATTCCGATGCTTCACTTCAGATTTACTGTGTCCCTTGGAACTTCTTATTGACGACGAAACACAGAAATTGCATCGGAATTAAATAGAAAGGCACAATGCCGATTTAAGTACAAGAAGACTGACTCTTCCTACCGTCTATGTTTTGAACTATTCCTGTTACACTAGTATAGATTCCCATGCTTCACTTCAGGATTACTGTATACTTCTGACCTTCTTATTGACGATGAAACACAATAATTGCATCGGAATTAAATAGAAAAGGCACAATGCCGACTTAATTACAAGAAGATTGACTCTGCTTACTGACTATGTTTTGAACCATTCCTGAGACACTAGTTATAGGTTGCGATGCTTCACTTCAGGTTTAGTGTATCCCTTGGACATTCTTATTGACGATGAAACACAGAAATTGCATCTGAATTAAATACAAAAGGCACAATGCCGACTTAAGTACAAGTAGACTGACTCTTATTACTGTCTATGTTTTGAACCATTCCTGTGACACTAGTTGTAGATTTTGATGCTTCACTTCAGGTTTACTGTGTCCATCTGACCTTCTTATTGACGGCGAAACACAGAAATTGCATTGGAATTAAATACAAAAAGCACAATGCCGACTTAAGTACAATAAGACTGACTCTTCTTACTGACTATGTTTTGAACCATTCCTGTGACCCTAGTTATAGATTCCGATGCTTCACTTCAGGTTTACTGTATCCCTCTGACCTTCTTAGTGACGATGAAACACAGATATTGCATCGGGATTCAATAAAAAGGCACAATGCCGACTTAAGTACAAGAAGACAGACTCTTCTTACTGACTATGTTTTGAACCATTCCTGTGACACTAATTATAGATTCCGATGCTTCACTTCAGGTTTACCGTATCCCTCTGACCTTCTTATTCCCGATGAAGCACAGAAATTGCAACGGAATTAAATACAAAAGGCACAATGCCGACTTAAGTACAAGAAGACTGACTCTTCCTACTCTCTATGTTTTGAACCATTCCTGTGACACTAGTTATAGATTCCGATGCTTCACTTATGGTTTACTTTATCCCTCTGACCTTCTTATTGACGATGAAACACAGTAATTGCATCGGAATTACATACAAAAGGAACAATGCCGATTTATGTACAAAAGACTAACTCATCTTACTGTCTATGATTTGAACCATTCCTGTGACACTAGATATAGATTCCGATGCTTCACTTCAGTTTTACTGTATCCCTTGGACCTTCTTATTGACGACGAAACACAGAAATTGCATCGGAATTAAATAGAAAAGGCACAATGCCGACTTGAGTACAAGAAGACCTACCCTTCCTATTGTCTATGTTTTGAACCATTCCTGTGACACTAGTTATAGATTCCGATGCTTCACTTCAGGTTTATTGGATCCCTCTGACCATCTTATTGACGATGAAACACAGAAATTGCATCGGAATTAAATAGAAAAGGCACAATGCCGACTTAAGTACAAGAAGACTGACTCTTCTTACTGTCTATGCTTTGAACCGTTCCTGTTACACTAGTTATAGATTCCGATGTTTCACTTCAGGTTTACTGTATCCCTCTGACCTTCCTATAGAAGATGAATCACAGAAATTGCATCGGAATTAATTTCTAAAGGCACAATGCCGACTTAATTACAAGAAGACTGACTCTTCTTACTGCCTATGTTTTGAACCATTCCTGAGACACTAGTTATAGATTCCGATGCTTCACTTCAGGTTTACTGTATCCCTTGGACCTTCTTATTGACGATGAACCACAGAAATTACATCGGAATTAAATAGAAAAGGCACAATGTCGACTTATGTACAAGAAGACTGACTCATCTTAATGTCTATGTTTGAACTATTCCTGTGACACTAGTTATAGATTCCGATGCTTCACTTCAGGTTTACTGTATCCCTTGGACCTTCTTATTGACGTCGAAACACATGAATTGCATCGTAATGAAACAGAAATGGCACAAGTTCGACTTAAGTTCAAGAAGACTGACTCATCTTACTGTCTATGTTCTGAACCATTCCTGTGACACTAGTTATAGATTCCGATGCTTCACTTCAGGTTTACTGTATCCCACTGGCCTTCTTATTGACGATGAAACACAGAAATTGAACCGGAATTAAATAGAAAAGGCACAATGCCGACTTAAGTACAAGAAGACTAACTCTTCTTACTGACTATGTTTTGAACCATTCCTGTGACACTAGTTATAGATTGCGATGCTTCACTTCAGGTTTACTGTATCCCTTGGACATTCTTATTGACGATGCAACACAGAAATTGCATCGGAATTAAATACAAAAGGCACAAAGCCGACTTAAGTACAAGAAGACTGACTCTTCTCACTGACTATGCTTTGAACCATTCCTGTGACACTAGTTATAGATTACGATGCTTCACTTCAGGTTTACTGTATCCCTCTGACCTTCTTATTTATGATGAAACACAGAAATTGCATCGGAATTAAATAGAAAACGCACAATGCCGACTTAAGTACAAGAAGACTGACTCTTCATACTGTCCATGATTTGAAACGATCCTCTGACACTAGTTATAGATTCCGATGCATCACTACAGGTTTACTGTATCCATCTGACCTTCATATTGAGGATGAAACACAGATATTGCATCGGAATTAAATACAAAAGTCACAATGCCGACTTAAGTACAAGAAGAGTGACTCTTCCTACTGTCTATGATTGGAACCATTCATGTGACACTAGTTATCGATTCCGATGCTTCACTAAAGGGTTTACTGTATCCCTTGGACCTTCTTATTGACGATGAAACACATAAATTGCATCGGAATTAAATACAAAAAGCACAATGCCGACTTAAGTACAATAAGACTGACTCTTCTTACTGACTATGTTTTGAACCATTCCTGTGACCCTAGTTATAGATTCCGATGCTTCACTTCAGGTTTACTGTATCCCTCTGACCTTCTTAGTGACGATGAAACACAGATATTGCATCGGGATTCAATAAAAAGGCACAATGCCGACTTAAGTACAAGAAGACAGACTCTTCTTACTGACTATGTTTTGAACCATTCCTGTGACACTAATTATAGATTCCGATGCTTCACTTCAGGTTTACCGTATCCCTCTGACCTTCTTATTCCCGATGAAGCACAGAAATTGCATCGGAATTAAATACAAAAGGCACAATGCCGACTTAAGTACAAGAAGACTGACTCTTCCTACTCTCTATGTTTTGAACCATTCCTGTGACACTAGTTATAGATTCCGATGCTTCACTTATGGTTTACTTTATCCCTCTGACCTTCTTATTGACGATGAAACACAGTAATTGCATCGGAATTACATACAAAAGGAACAATGCCGATTTATGTACAAAAGACAAACTCATCTTACTGTCTATGATTTGAACCATTCCTGTGACACTAGTTATAGATTCCGATGCTTCACTTCAGTTTTACTGTATCCCTTGGACCTTCTTATTGACGACGAAACACAGAAATTGCATCGGAATTAAATAGAAAAGGCACAATGCCGACTTGAGTACAAGAAGACTGACCCTTCCTATTGTCTATGTTTTGAACCATTCCTGTGACACTAGTTATAGATTCCGATGCTTCGCTTCAGGTTTATTGGATTCCTCTGACCATCTTATTGACGATGAAACACAGAAATTGCATCGGAATTAAATAGAAAAGGCACAATGCCGACTTAAGTACAAGAAGACTGACTCTTCATACTGTCTATGCTTTGAACCGTTCCTGTTACACTAGTTATAGATTCCGATGTTTCACTTCAGGTTTACTGTATCCCTCTGACCTTCCTATAGAAGATGAATCACAGAAATTGCATCGGAATTAAATTCTAAAAGCACAATGCCGACTTAATTACAAGAAGACTGACTCTTCTTACTGCCTATGTTTTGAACCATTCCTGAGACACTAGTTATAGATTCCGATGCTTCACTTCAGGTTTACTGTATCCCTTGGACCTTCTTATTGACGATGAACCACAGAAATTACATCGGAATTAAATAGAAAAGGCACAATGTCGACTTATGTACAGGAAGACTGACTCATCTTAATGTCTATGTTTGAACTATTCCTGTGACACTAGTTATAGATTCCGATGCTTCACTTCAGGTTTACTGTATCCCTTGGACCTTCTTATTGACGACGAAACACAGAAATTGCATCGTAATGAAACAGAAATGGCACAAGTTCGACTTAAGTTCAAGAAGACTGACTCATCTTACTGTCTATGTTCTGAACCATTCCTGTGACACTAGTTATAGATTCCGATGCTTCACTTCAGGTTTACTGTATCCCACTGGCCTTCTTATTGACGATGAAACACAGAAATTGAACCGGAATTAAATAGAAAAGGCACAATGCCGACTTAAGTACAAGAAGACTAACTCTTCTTACTGACTATGTTTTGAACCATTCCTGTGACACTAGTTATAGATTGCGATGCTTCACTTCAGGTTTACTGTATCCCTTGGACCTTCTTATTGACGATGCAACACAGAAATTGCATCGGAATTAAATACAAAAGGCACAAAGCCGACTTAAGTACAAGAAGACTGACTCTTCTCACTGACTATGCTTTGAACCATTCCTGTGACACTAGTTATAGATTCCGATGCTTCACTTCAGGTTTACTGTATCCCTCTGACCTTCTTATTTATGATGAAACACAGAAATTGCATCGGAATTAAATAGAAAACGCACAATGCCGACTTAAGTACAAGAAGACTGACTCTTCATACTGTCCATGATTTGAAACGATCCTCTGACACTAGTTATAGATTCCGATGCATCACTTCAGGTTTACTGTATCCATCTGACCTTCATATTGAGGATGAAACACAGATATTGCATCGGAATTAAATACAAAAGTCACAATGCCGACTTAAGTACAAGAAGAGTGACTCTTCCTACTGTCTATGATTTGAACCATTCATGTGACACTAGTTATCGATTCCGATGCTTCACTAAAGGGTTTACTGTATCCCTTGGACCTTCTTATTGACGATGAAACACATAAATTGCATCGGAATTAAATTCAAAAAGCACAATGCCGACTTAAGTACAAGAAGACTGACTCTTCCAACTGTCTATGTTTTGAACCATTCCTGTGAGACTAGTTATAGATTCCGATGCTTCACTTGAGGTGTACTGTATCCCTTGGACCTTCTTATTGACGATGAAACACAAAAATAGCATCGGAATTAGATACAAAAGGCACAATGCCGACTTAAGTACATGTAGACTGACTCTTCCTACTATCTATGTTTTGAACCATTCCTGTGACACCAGTTATAGATTCCGATGATTCACTTCAGGTTTATTGTACCCCTCTGACCTTCTTATTGACGATGAAACACAGAAATTGCATCGGAATTAAATAGAAAAGGCACAATGCCGACTTAAGTACAAGAAGAATGACTCTTTCTACTGTCTATGCTTTGAACAATTCCTGTGACACTAGTTATAGATTCCGATGCTTCACTTCAGGTTTACTGTATCCCTCTGACCTTCTTATTGATGATGAAACACAGAAATTGTATCGGAATTTAATACAAGAGGCACAATGCCGACTTATGTACAAGAAGACTGACTCATCTTACTGCCTATGTTTGAACCATTCCTGTGACACTAGTTATTGATTCCGATGCTTCACGTCAGGTTTTCTGTATCCCTTGGACCTTCTTATTGACGACGAAACACAGAAATTGCATCGGAATTAAATAGAAAAGACACAATGCCGACGTAAGTGCAAGTAGACTGACTCTTCTTACTGTCTATGTTTTGAACCATTCCTGTGACACTAGTTATAGATTCTGATGCTTCACTTCAGGTTTACTGTGTCCCTCTGACCTTCTTATTGACGATGAAACACAGAAATTGCATCGGAATTCAATAAAAAGGCACAATGCCGACTTAAGTACAAGAAGACGGACTCTTCCCACTCTCTATGTTTTGAAAGATTCCTGTGACACTAGTTATAGATCCCGATGCTTCGCTTCAGGTTTACTGTATCCCTCTGACCTTCTTATTGACGATGAAACACAGAAATTGCATCGGAATTAAATACAAAAGGCAAAATGCCGACTTATGTTCAAGAAGACTGACTCATTTTACTGTCTATGTTTTGAACCATACCTCTCCCACTAGTTATAGATTCCGATGTTTCACTTCAGGTTTACTGTATCCCTTGGACCTTCTTATTGACGACGAAACACAGAAATTGCATCGGAATTAAATAGAAAAGGCACAATGCCGACTTAAGTACAAGAAGACTGACTCTTCCTACTGCCCATGTTTGAACCATTCCTGTGACAGTAGTTTTTAATTCCGATGCTTCACTTCAGGTATACTGTATCCCTTGGACCTTCTTATTGACGACGAAACACAGAAATTGCATCGGAATTAAATGGAAAAGGCACAATGCAGACTTAAGTACAAAAAGACTGATCCTTCCTATTGTCATTGTTTGGAACCATTCCTGTGACACTAGTTATAGATTCCGATGCTTCACTTCCGGTTTACTGTATCCCTCTGACCTTCTTATTGACGATGAAACACAGAAATTGTATCGGAATTAGATAGAAAAGGCACAATGCCGACTTAAGTACAAGAAGACTAACTCATCTTACTGTTTATGTTTTGAACCATTCCTCTGACACTAGTTATAGATTCCGATGCATCGCTTCAGGTGTACTGTATCCCTCTGATCTTCCTATTTAAGATGAAACACAGAAATTGCATCGGAATTAAATAGAAAGGCACAATGCCGATTTAAGTACAAGAAGACTGACTCTTCCTACCGTCTATGTTTTGAACTATTCCTGTTACACTAGTATAGATTCCCATGCTTCACTTCAGGATTACTGTATACTTCTGACCTTCTTATTGACGATGAAACACAATAATTGCATCGGAATTAAATAGAAATGGCACAATGCCGACTTAATTACAAGAAGATTGACTCTGCTTACTGACTATGTTTTGAACCATTCCTGAGACACTAGTTATAGGTTGCGATGCTTCACTTCAGGTTTAGTGTATCCCTTGGACATTCTTATTGACGATGAATCACAGAAATTGCATCAGAATTAAATACAAAAGGCACAATGCCGACTTAAGTACAAGTAGACTGACTCTTATTACTGTCTATGTTTTGAACCATTCCTGTGACACTAGTTGTAGATTTTGATGCTTCACTTCAGGTTTACTGTGTCCATCTGACCTTCTTATTGACAATGAAACACAGAAATTCATTCGGAATTAAATACAAAAGGCACAATGCCGACTAAAGTACAAGTAGACTGACTCTTCTTACTGTCTATGTTTTGAACCATTCCTGTGACCCTAGTAATAGATTCCGATGCTTCACTGCAGGTTTACTGTATCCCTCTGACCTTCTTAGTGACGATGAAACACAGATATTGCATCGGGATTCAATAAAAAGGCACAATGCCGACGTAAGTACAAGAAGACAGACTCTTCTTACTGACTATGTTTTGATCCATTCCTGTGACACTAATTATAGATTCCGATGCTTCACTTCAGGTTTACTGTATCCCTCTGACCTTCTTATTGCCGATGAAACACAGAAATTGCATCGGAATTAAATACAAAAGGCACAATGCCGACTTAAGTACAAGAAGACTGACTCTTCCTACTCTCTATGTTTTGAACCATTCCTGTGACACTAGTTATAGATTCCGATGCTTCACTGCTGGTTTACTTTATCCCTCTGACCTTCTTATTGACGATGAAACACAGAAATTGCATCGGAATTAAATACAAAAGGCACAATGCCGACTTAAGTACAAGTAGACTGACTCTTATTACTGTCTATGTTTTGAACCATTCCTGTGACACTAGTTGTAGATTTTGATGCTTCACTTCAGGTTTACTGTGTCCATCTGACCTTCTTATTGACGGCGAAACACAGAAATTGCATTGGAATTAAATACAAAAAGCACAATGCCGACTTAAGTACAATAAGACTGACTCTTCTTACTGACTATGTTTTGAACCATTCCTGTGACCCTAGTTATAGATTCCGATGCTTCACTTCAGGTTTACTGTATCCCTCTGACCTTCTTAGTGACGATGAAACACAGATATTGCATCGGGATTCAATAAAAAGGCACAATGCCGACTTAAGTACAAGAAGACAGACTCTTCTTACTGACTATGTTTTGAACCATTCCTGTGACACTAATTATAGATTCCGATGCTTCACTTCAGGTTTACCGTATCCCTCTGACCTTCTTATTCCCGATGAAGCTCAGAAATTGCATCGGAATTAAATACAAAAGGCACAATGCCGACTTAAGTACAAGAAGACTGACTCTTCCTACTCTCTATGTTTTGAACCATTCCTGTGACACTAGTTATAGATTCCGATGCTTCACTTATGGTTTACTTTATCCCTCTGACCTTCTTATTGACGATGAAACACAGTAATTGCATCGGAATTACATACAAAAGGAACAATGCCGATTTATGTACAAAAGACTAACTCATCTTACTGTCTATGATTTGAACCATTCCTGTGACACTAGTTATAGATTCCGATGCTTCACTTCAGTTTTACTGTATCCCTTGGACCTTCTTATTGACGACGAAACACAGAAATTGCATCGGAATTAAATAGAAAAGGCACAATGCCGACTTGAGTACTAGAAGACTGACCCTTCCTATTGTCTATGTTTTGAACCATTCCTGTGACACTAGTTATAGATTCCGATGCTTCACTTCAGGTTTATTGGATCCCTCTGACCATCTTATTGACGATGAAACACAGAAATTGCATCGGCATTAAATAGAAAAGGCACAATGCCGACTTAAGTACAAGAAGACTGACTCTTCTTACTGTCTATGCTTTGAACCGTTCCTGTTACACTAGTTATAGATTCCGATGTTTCACTTCAGGTTTACTGTATCCCTCTGACCTTCCTATAGAAGATGAATCACAGAAATTGCATCGGAATTAAATTCTAAAAGCACAATGCCGACTTAATTACAAGAAGACTGACTCTTCTTACTGCCTATGTTTTGAACCATTCCTGAGATACTAGTTATAGATTCCGATGCTTCACTTCAGGTTTACTGTATCCCTTGGACCTTCTTATTGACGATGAACCACAGAAATTACATCGGAATTAAATAGAAAAAGCACAATGTCGACTTATGTACAGGAAGACTGACTCATCTTAATGTCTATGTTTGAACTATTCCTGTGACACTAGTTATAGATTCCGATGCTTCACTTCAGGTTTACTGTATCCCTTGGACCTTCTTATTGACGACGAAACACAGAAATTGCATCGTAATGAAACAGAAATGGCACAAGTTCGACTTAAGTTCAAGAAGACTGACTCATCTTACTGTCTATGTTCTGAACCATTCCTGTGACACTAGTTATAGATTCCGATGCTTCACTTCAGGTTTACTGTATCCCACTGGCCTTCTTATTGACGATGAAACACAGAAATTGAACCGGAATTAAATAGAAAAGGCACAATGCCGACTTAAGTACAAGAAGACTAACTCTTCTTACTGACTATGTTTTGAACCATTCCTGTGACACTAGTTATAGATTGCGATGCTTCACTTCAGGTTTACTGTATCCCTTGGACCTTCTTATTGACGATGCAACACAGAAATTGCATCGGAATTAAATACAAAAGGCACAAAGCCGACTTAACTACAAGAAGACTGACTCTTCTCACTGACTATGCTTTGAACCATTCCTGTGACACTAGTTATAGATTACGATGCTTCACTTCAGGTTTACTGTATCCCTCTGACCTTCTTATTTATGATGAAACACAGAAATTGCATCGGAATTAAATAGAAAACGCACAATGCCGACTTAAGTACAAGAAGACTGACTCTTCATACTGTCCATGATTTGAAACGATCCTCTGACACTAGTTATAGATTCCGATGCATCACTTCAGGTTTACTGTATCCATCTGACCTTCATATTGAGGATGAAACACAGATATTGCATCGGAATTAAATACAAAAGTCACAATGCCGACTTAAGTACAAGAAGAGTGACTCTTCCTACTGTCTATGATTTGAACCATTCATGTGACACTAGTTATCGATTCCGATGCTTCACTAAAGGGTTTACTGTATCCCTTGGACCTTCTTATTGACGATGAAACACATAAATTGCATCGGAATTAAATTCAAAAAGCACAATGCCGACTTAAGTACAAGAAGACTGACTCTTCCAACTGTCTATGTTTTGAACCATTCCTGTGAGACTAGTTATAGATTCCGATGCTTCACTTGAGGTTTACTGTATCCCTTGGACCTTCTTATTGACGATGAAACACAAAAATAGCATCGGAATTAGATACAAAAGGCACAATGCCGACTTAAGTACATGTAGACTGACTCTTCCTACTATCTATGTTTTGAACCATTCCTGTGACACCAGTTATAGATTCCGATGATTCACTTCAGGTTTATTGTACCCCTCTGACCTTCTTATTGACGATGAAACACAGAAATTGCATCGGAATTAAATAGAAAAGGCACAATGCCGACTTAAGTACAAGAAGAATGACTCTTTCTACTGTCTATGCTTTGAACCATTCCTGTGACACTAGTTATAGATTCCGATGCTTCACTTCAGGTTTACTGTATCCCTCTGACCTTCTTATTGATGATGAAACACAGAAATTGTATCGGAATTTAATACAAGAAGCACAATGCCGACTTATGTACAAGAAGACTGACTCATCTTACTGCCTATGTTTGAACCATTCCTGTGACACTAGTTATTGATTCCGATGCTTCACGTCAGGTTTTCTGTATCCCTTGGACCTTCTTATTGACGACGAAACACAGAAATTGCATCGGAATTAAATAGAAAAGACACAATGCCGACGTAAGTGCAAGTAGACTGACTCTTCTTACTGTCTATGTTTTGAACCATTCCTGTGACACTAGTTATAGATTCTGATGCTTCACTTCAGGTTTACTGTGTCCCTCTGACCTTCTTATTGACGATGAAACACAGAAATTGCATCGGAATTCAATAAAAAGGCACAATGCCGACTTAAGTACAAGAAGACGGACTCTTCCCACTCTCTATGTTTTGAAAGATTCCTGTGACACTAGTTATAGATCCCGATGCTTCGCTTCAGGTTTACTGTATCCCTCTGACCTTCTTATTGACGATGAAACACAGAAATTGCATCGGAATTAAATACAAAAGGCAAAATGCCGACTTATGTTCAAGAAGACTGACTCATTTTACTGTCTATGTTTTGAACCATACCTCTCCCACTAGTTATAGATTCCGATGTTTCACTTCAGGTTTACTGTATCCCTTGGACCTTCTTATTGACGACGAAACACAGAAATTGCATCGGAATTAAATAGAAAAGGCACAATGCCGACTTAAGTACAAGAAGACTGACTCTTCCTACTGCCCATGTTTGAACCATTCCTGTGACACTAGTTTTTAATTCCGATGCTTCACTTCAGGTATACTGTATCCCTTGGACCTTCTTATTGACGACGAAACACAGAAATTGCATCGGAATTAAATGGAAAAGGCACAATGCAGACTTAAGTACAAAAAGACTGACCCTTCCTATTGTCATTGTTTGGAACCATTCCTGTGACACTAGTTATAGATTCCGATGCTTCACTTCCGGTTTACTGTATCCCTCTGACCTTCTTATTGACGATGAAACACAGAAATTGTATCGGAATTAGATAGAAAAGGCACAATGCCGACTTAAGTACAAGAAGACTAACTCATCTTACTGTTTATGTTTTGAACCATTCCTCTGACACTAGTTATAGATTCCGATGCATCGCTTCAGGTGTACTGTATCCCTCTGATCTTCCTATTTAAGATGAAACACAGAAATTGCATCGGAATTAAATAGAAAGGCACAATGCCGATTTAAGTACAAGAAGACTGACTCTTCCTACCGTCTATGTTTTGAACTATTCCTGTTACACTAGTATAGATTCCCATGCTTCACTTCAGGATTACTGTATACTTCTGACCTTCTTATTGACGATGAAACACAATAATTGCATCGGAATTAAATAGAAATGGCACAATGCCGACTTAATTACAAGAAGATTGACTCTGCTTACTGACTATGTTTTGAACCATTCCTGAGACACTAGTTATAGGTTGCGATGCTTCACTTCAGGTTTAGTGTATCCCTTGGACATTCTTATTGACGATGAATCACAGAAATTGCATCAGAATTAAATACAAAAGGCACAATGCCGACTTAAGTACAAGTAGACTGACTCATATTACTGTCTATGTTTTGAACCATTCCTGTGACACTAGTTGTAGATTTTGATGCTTCACTTCAGGTTTACTGTGTCCATCTGACCTTCTTATTGACAATGAAACACAGAAATTCATTCGGAATTAAATACAAAAGGCACAATGCCGACTAAAGTACAAGTAGACTGACTCTTCTTACTGTCTATGTTTTGAACCATTCCTGTGACCCTAGTAATAGATTCCGATGCTTCACTGCAGGTTTACTGTATCCCTCTGACCTTCTTAGTGACGATGAAACACAGATATTGCATCGGGATTCAATAAAAAGGCACAATGCCGACGTAAGTACAAGAAGACAGACTCTTCTTACTGACTATGTTTTGATCCATTCCTGTGACACTAATTATAGATTCCGATGCTTCACTTCAGGTTTACTGTATCCCTCTGACCTTCTTATTGTCGATGAAACACAGAAATTGCATCGGAATTAAATACAAAAGGCACAATGCCGACTTAAGTACAAGAAGACTGACTCTTCCTACTCTCTATGTTTTGAACCATTCCTGTGACACTAGTTATAGATTCCGATGCTTCACTGCTGGTTTACTTTATCCCTCTGACCTTCTTATTGACGATGAAACACAGAAATTGCATCGGAATTAAATACAAAAGGCACAATGCCGACTTAAGTACAAGTAGACTGACTCTTATTACTGTCTATGTTTTGAACCATTCCTGTGACACTAGTTGTAGATTTTGATGCTTCACTTCAGGTTTACTGTGTCCATCTGACCTTCTTATTGACGGCGAAACACAGAAATTGCATTGGAATTAAATACAAAAAGCACAATGCCGACTTAAGTACAATAAGACTGACTCTTCTTACTGACTATGTTTTGAACCATTCCTGTGACCCTAGTTATAGATTCCGATGCTTCACTTCAGGTTTACTGTATCCCTCTGACCTTCTTAGTGACGATGAAACACAGATATTGCATCGGGATTCAATAAAAAGGCACAATGCCGACTTAAGTACAAGAAGACAGACTCTTCTTACTGACTATGTTTTGAACCATTCCTGTGACACTAATTATAGATTCCGATGCTTCACTTCAGGTTTACCGTATCCCTCTGACCTTCTTATTCCCGATGAAGCACAGAAATTGCATCGGAATTAAATACAAAAGGCACAATGCCGACTTAAGTACAAGAAGACTGACTCTTCCTACTCTCTATGTTTTGAACCATTCCTGTGACACTAGTTATAGATTCCGATGCTTCACTTATGGTTTACTTTATCCCTCTGACCTTCTTATTGACGATGAAGCACAGTAATTGCATCGGAATTACATACAAAAGGAACAATGCCGATTTATGTACAAAAGACTAACTCATCTTACTGTCTATGATTTGAACCATTCCTGTGACACTAGTTATAGATTCCGATGCTTCACTTCAGTTTTACTGTATCCCTTGGACCTTCTTATTGACGACGAAACACAGAAATTGCATCGGAATTAAATGGAAAAGGCACAATGCCGACTTGAGTACAAGAAGACTGACCCTTCCTATTGTCTATGTTTTGAACCATTCCTGTGACACTAGTTATAGATTCCGATGCTTCACTTCAGGTTTATTGGATCCCTCTGACCATCTTATTGACGATGAAACACAGAAATTGCATCGGAATTAAATAGAAAAGGCACAATGCCGACTTAAGTACAAGAAGACTGACTCTTCTTACTGTCTATGCTTTGAACCGTTCCTGTTACACTAGTTATAGATTCCGATGATTCACTTCAGGTTTACTGTATCCCTCTGACCTTCCTATAGAAGATGAATCACAGAAATTGCATCGGAATTAAATTCTAAAGGCACAATGCCGACTTAATTACAAGAAGACTGACTCTTCTTACTGCCTATGTTTTGAACCATTCCTGAGACACTAGTTATAGATTCCGATGCTTCACTTCAGGTTTACCGTATCCCTCTGACCTTCTTATTCCCGATGAAGCACAGAAATTGCATCGGAATTAAATACAAAAGGCACAATGCCGACTTAAGTACAAGAAGACTGACTCTTCCTACTCTCTATGTTTTGAACCATTCCTGTGACACTAGTTATAGATTCCGATGCTTCACTTATGGTTTACTTTATCCCTCTGACCTTCTTATTGACGATGAAACACAGTAATTGCATCGGAATTACATACAAAAGGAACAATGCCGATTTATGTACAAAAGACTAACTCATCTTACTGTCTATGATTTGAACCATTCCTGTGACACTAGTTATAGATTCCGATGCTTCACTTCAGTTTTACTGTATCCCTTGGACCTTCTTATTGACGACGAAACACAGAAATTGCATCGGAATTAAATAGAAAAGGCACAATGCCGACTTGAGTACAAGAAGACTGACCCTTCCTATTGTCTATGTTTTGAACCATTCCTGTGACACTAGTTATAGATTCCGATGCTTCACTTCAGGTTTATTGGATCCCTCTGACCATCTTATTGACGATGAAACACAGAAATTGCATCGGAATTAAATAGAAAAGGCACAATGCCGACTTAAGTACCAGAAGACTGACTCTTCTTACTGTCTATGCTTTGAACCGTTCCTGTTACACTAGTTATAGATTCCGATGTTTCACTTCAGGTTTACTGTATCCCTTGGACCTTCTTATTGACGATGAACCACAGAAATTACATCGGAATTAAATAGAAAAGGCACAATGTCGACTTATGTACAAGAAGACTGACTCATCTTAATGTCTATGTTTGAACTATTCCTGTGACACTAGTTATAGATTCCGATGCTTCACTTCAGGTTTACTGTATCCCTTGGACCTTCTTATTGACGACGAAACACAGAAATTGCATCGTAATGAAACAGAAATGGCACAAGTTCGACTTAAGTTCAAGAAGACTGACTCATCTTACTGTCTATGTTCTGAACCATTCCTGTGACACTAGTTATGGATTCCGATGCTTCACTTCAGGTTTGCTGTATCCCACTGGCCTTCTTATTGACAATGAAACACAGATATTGAACCGGAATTAAATAGAAAAGGCACAATGCCGACTTAAGTACAAGAAGACTAACTCTTCTTACTGACTATGTTTTGAACCATTCCGGTGACACTAGTTATAGATTGCGATGCTTCACTTCAGGTTTACTGTATCCCTTGGACCTTCTTATTGACGATGCAACACAGAAATTGCATCGGAATTAAATACAAAAGGCACAAAGCCGACTTAAGTACAAGAAGACTGACTCTTCTCACTGACTATGCTTTGAACCATTCCTGTGACACTAGTTATAGATTACGATGCTTCACTTCAGGTTTACTGTATCCCTCTGACCTTCTTATTTATGATGAAACACAGAAATTGCATCGGAATTAAATAGAAAACGCACAATGCCGACTTAAGTACAAGAAGACTGACTCTTCATACTGTCCATGATTTGAAACGATCCTCTGACACTAGTTATAGATTCCGATGCATCACTTCAGGTTTACTGTATTCATCTGACCTTCATATTGAGGATGAAACACAGATATTGCATCGGAATTAAATACAAAAGTCACAATGCCGACTTAAGTACAAGAAGAGTGACTCTTCCTACTGTCTATGATTTGAACCATTCATGTGACACTAGTTATCGATTCCGATGCTTCACTAAAGGGTTTACTGTATCCCTTGGACCTTCTTATTGACGATGAAACACATAAATTGCATCGGAATTAAATTCAAAAAGCACAATGCCGACTTAAGTACAAGAAGACTGACTCTTCCAACTGTCTATGTTTTGAACCATTCCTGTGAGACTAGTTATAGATTCCGATGCTTCACTTGAGGTTTACTGTATCCCTTGGACCTTCTTATTGACGATGAAACACAAAAATAGCATCGGAATTAGATACAAAAGGCACAATGCCGACTTAAGTACATGTAGACTGACTCTTCCTACTATCTATGTTTTGAACCATTCCTGTGACACCAGTTATAGATTCCGATGATTCACTTCAGGTTTATTGTACCCCTCTGACCTTCTTATTGACGATGAAACACAGAAATTGCATCGGAATTAAATAGAAAAGGCACAATGCCGACTTAAGTACAAGAAGAATGACTCTTTCTACTGTCTATGCTTTGAACCATTCCTGTGACACTAGTTATAGATTCCGATGCTTCACTTCAGGTTTACTGTATCCCTCTGACCTTCTTATTGATGATGAAACACAGAAATTGTATCGGAATTTAATACAAGAGGCACAATGCCGACTTATGTACAAGAAGACTGACTCATCTTACTGCCTATGTTTGAACCATTCCTGTGACACTAGTTATTGATTCCGATGCTTCACGTCAGGTTTTCTGTATCCCTTGGACCTTCTTATTGACGACGAAACACAGAAATTGCATCGGAATTAAATAGAAAAGACACAATGCCGACGTAAGTGCAAGTAGACTGACTCTTCTTACTGTCTATGTTTTGAACCATTCCTGTGACACTAGTTATAGATTCTGATGCTTCACTTCAGGTTTACTGTGTCCCTCTGACCTTCTTATTGACGATGAAACACAGAAATTGCATCGGAATTCAATAAAAAGGCACTATGCCGACTTAAGTACAAGAAGACGGACTCTTCCCACTCTCTATGTTTTGAAAGATTCCTGTGACACTAGTTATAGATCCCGATGCTTCGCTTCAGGTTTACTGTATCCCTCTGACCTTCTTATTGACGATGAAACACAGAAATTGCATCGGAATTAAATACAAAAGGCAAAATGCCGACTTATGTTCAAGAAGACTGACTCATTTTACTGTCTATGTTTTGAACCATTCCTCTCCCACTAGTTATAGATTCCGATGCTTCACTTCAGGTTTACTGTATCCCTTGGACCTTCTTATTGACGACGAAACACAGAAATTGCGTCGGAATTAAATAGAAAAGGCACAATGCCGACTTAAGTACAAGAAGACTGACTCTTCCTACTGCCCATGTTTGAACCATTCCTGTGACACTAGTTATAGATTCCGATGCTTCACTTCCGGTTTACTGTATCCCTCTGACCTTCTTATTGACGATGAAACACAGAAATTGTATCGGAATTAGATAGAAAAGGCACAATGCCGACTTAAGTACAAGAAGACTAACTCATCTTACTGTTTATGTTTTGAACCATTCCTCTGACACTAGTTATAGATTCCAATGCTTCGCTTCAGGTGTACTGTTTCCCTCTGATCTTCCTATTTAAGATGAAACACAGAAATTGCAACGGAATTGAATAGAAAAGGAACAATGCCGACCTAAGTACAAGAAGACTGACTCTTCTTACTGACTATGTTTTGAACCATTCCTGTGACACTAGTTATAGATCCCGATGCTACGCTTCAGGTTTACTGTATCCCTCTGACGTTCTTATTGACGATGAAACACAGAAATTGCATCGGAAATAAATACAAAAGGCACAATGTCGACTTAAGTTCAAGAAGACTGACTCTTCCTACTGTCTATGTTTTGAACCATTCCTGTGACACTAGTTATAGATTCCGATGCTTCACTTCAGGTTTACTGTATCCCTTGGACCTTCTTATTGACGATGAAACACCGAAATTCCATCGGAATTAAATACGAAGGACACAATGCTGACTTACGTACAAGAAGACTGACTCTTCTTACTGACTATGTTTGAACCGTTCCTGTGACACCACTTATAGATTCCGATGCTTCACTTCAGGTTTACTGTATATCTCTGACATTCTTATTGACGATGAAACACAGAAATTGCATCGGAATTAAATAGAAAATGCACAATGCCGACTTGAGTACAAGAAGACTGATTCTTCTTACTGTCTATGATTTGAACCATTCCTGTGACACTAGTTATAGATTCTGACGCTTCACTTCAGGTTTACTGTGTCCCTCTGACCTTCTTATTGACGATGAAACACAGAAATTGCATCGGAATTAAATAAAAAAGGCACTATGCCGACTTAAGTACATTAAGACTGACTCTTCCCACTGTCTATGTTTTGAAACAATCCTGTGACACTAGTTATAGATTCCGATGGTTCACTTCAGGTTTACTGTATCCCTCTGACCTTCTAATTGACGATGAAACACAGATATTGCATCGGAATTAAGTAGAAAAAGCACAATGCCGAATTAAGTACAAGAAGACTGACTCTTCTTACTGACTATGTTTTGAACCATTCCTGTGACACTAGTTATAGATCCCGATGCATCGCTTCAGGTTTACTGTATCCCTCTGACCTTCTTATTGACGATGAAACACAGAAATTGCATCGGAATTAAATACAAAAGGCACAATGCCGACATAAGTACAAGAAGACTGACTCCTCCCACTCTCTATGTTTTGAAAGATTCCTGTGACACTAGTTATAGATCTCGATGCTTCGCTTCAGGTTTACTGTATCCCTCTGACCTTCTTATTGACGATGAAACACAGAAATGGCATCAGAATTAAATACAAAAGATACAATGCTGACTTAAGTACAAGAAGACTGACTCTTATTACTCTCTATGTTTTGAACAATTCCTGTGACACTAGTTATAGATTCCGATGCTTCACTTCAAGTTTACTGTATCGCTTGGACTTTCTTATTGACGGTGAAACACAGAAATTGCATCGGAATTAAATACAAAAGGCAAAATGCCGACTTATGTTCAAGAAGACTGACTCATTTTACTGTCTATATTTTGAACCATTCCTCTCCCACTAGTTATAGATTCCGATGCTTCACTTCAGGTTTACTGTATCCCTTGGACCTTCTTATTGACGACGAAACACAGAAATTGCATCGGAATTAAATAGAAAAGGCACAATGCCGACTTAAGTACAAGAAGACTGACTCTTCCTACTGCCCATGTTTGAACCATTCCTGTGACACTAGTTTTTAATTCCGATGCTTCACTTCAGGTTTACTGTATCCCTTGGACCTTCTTATTGACGATGAAACACAGAAATTGCATCGGAATTAAATGGAAAAGGCACAATGCAGACTGACCCTTCTTATTGTCATTGTTTGGAACCATTCCTGTGACACTAGTTACAGATTCCGATGCTTCACTTCCGGTATACTGTATCCCTCTGACCTTCTTATTGACGATGAAACACAGAAATTGTATCGGAATTAGATAGAAAAGGCACAATGCCGACTTAAGTACAAGAAGACTAACTCATCTTACTGTTTATGTTTTGAACCATTCCTCTGACGCTAGTTATAGATTCCGATGCTTCGCTTCAGGTGTACTGTATCCCTCTGACCTTCCTATTGAAGATGAAACACAGAAATTGCAACGGAATTGAATAGAAAAGGAACAATGCCGACCTAAGTACAAGAAGACTGACTCTTCTTACTGTCTATGTTTGAACGATTCCTGTGACACTAGTTATAGATTCCGATACTTCACTTCAGGTTTACTGCATCCCTCGGACCTTCTCTTTGACGATGAAACACAGTAATTGTATCGGAAATAAATACAAAAGGCACAATGCCGACTTAAGTACAAGAAGAACGACTCATCCTACTGTCTATGTTTTGAACCATTCCTGTGACACTAGTTATTGATTCCGATGCCTTACTTCAGGTTTACTGTATCCCTCTGACCTTCTTATTGATGATGAAACACAGAAATTGCATCGGAAATAAATACAAAAGGCACAATGTCGACTCAAGTACAAGAAGACTGAGTCTTCCTACTGTCTATGTTTTGAACCATTCCTGTGACACTAGTTATACATTCCGATGCTTCACTTCAGGTTTACTGTATCCCTTGGACCTTCTTAATGACGGTGAAACACAGAAATTGCATCGGAATTAAATACAAAAGGCACAATGCCGACTTACGTTCAAGAAGACTGACTCATTTTACTGTCTATGTTTTGAACCATTCCTCTCACACTAGTTATCATCTTATTGATGATGAAACACAGATATTGCATCCGAAATAAATACAAAAGGCACAATGCCGACTCAAGTACAAGAAGACTGACTCTTCCTACTGTCTATGTTTTGAATCATTCCGGTGACACTAGTTATACATTCCGATGCTACACTTCAGGTTTACTGTATCCCTCTGACCTTCTTATTGACGATGAAACACAGAAATTGCATCGGAATTAAATACAAAATGCACAATGCCGAGTTAAGTACAAGAAGACTGACTCTTCCCACTCTCTATGTTTTGAAAGAGTCCTGTGACACTAGTTATAGATCCCGATGCTTCGCTTCAGGTTTACTGTATCCCTCTGACCTTCTTATTGACGATGAAACACAGAAATTGCATCAGAATTAAATACAAAAGATACAATGCTGACTTAAGTACAAGAAGACTGACTCTTATTACTCTCTATGTTTTGAACAATTCCTGTGACACTAGTTATAGATTCCGATGCTTCACTTCAAGTTTACTGTATCCCTTGGACTTTCTTATTGACGGTGAAACACAGAAATTGCATCGGAATTAAATACAAAAGGCAAAATGCCGACTTATGTTCAAGAAGACTGACTCATTTTACTGTCTATGTTTTGAACCATTCCTCTCCCACTAGTTATAGATTCCGATGCTTCACTTCTGGTTTACTGTATCCCTTGGACCTTCTTATTGACGACGAAACACAGAAATTGCATCGGAATTAAATAGAAAAGGCACAATGCCGACTTAAGTACAAGAAGACTGACTCTTCCTACTGCCCATGTTTGAACCATTCCTGTGACACTAGTTTTTAATTCCGATGCTTCACTTCAGGTTTACTGTATCCCTTGGACCTTCTTATTGACGATGAAACACAGAAATTGCATCGGAATTAAATGGAAAAGGCACAATGCAGACTTAAGTACAAAAAGACTGACCCTTCCTACTGTCATTGTTTGGAACCATTCCTGTGACACTAGTTATAGATTCCGATGCTTCACTTCCGGTATACTGTATCCCTCTGACATTCTTATTGATGATGAAACACAGAAATTGTATCGGAATTAGATAGAAAAGGCACAATGCCGACTTAAGTACAAGAAGACTAACTCAACTTACTGTTTATGCTTTGAACCATTCCTCTGACACTAGTTATAGATTCCGATGCTTCGCTTCAGGTGTACTGTATCCCTCTGACCTTCCTATTGAAGATGAAACACAGAAATTCCAACGGAATTGAATAGAAAAGGAACAATGCCGACCGAAGTACAAGAAGACTGACTCTTCTTACTGTCTATGTTTGAACGATTCCTGTGACACTAGTTATAGATTCCGATACTTCACTTCAGGTTTACTGCATCCCTCGGACCTTCTTTTTGACGATGAAACACAGTAATTGTATCGGAATTAAATACAAAAGGCACAATGCCGACTTAAGTACAAGAAGAACGACTCATCATACTGTCTATGTTTTGAACCATTCCTGTGACACTAGTTATTGATTCCGATGCCTTACTTCAGGTTTACTGTATCCCTCTGACCTTCTTATTGATGATGAAACACAGAAATTGCATCGGAAATAAATACAAAAGGCACAATATCGACTCAAGTACAAGAAGACTGACTCTTCCTACCGTCTATGTTTTGAACCATTCCTGTGACACTAGTTATACATTCCGATGCTTCACTTCAGGTTTACTGTATCCCTTGGACCTTCTTATTGACGGTGAAACACAGAAATTGCATCGGAATTAAATACAAAAGGCACAATGCCGACTTACGTTCAAGAAGACTGACTCATTTTACTGTCTATGTTTTGAACCATTCCTCTCACACTAGTTATCATCTTATTGATGATGAAACACAGATATTGCATCCGAAATAAATACAAAAGGCACAATGCCGACTCAAGTACAAGAAGACTGACTCTTCCTACTGTCTATGTTTTGAACCATTCCTGTGACACTAGATATACATTCCGATGCTTCACTTTAGGTTTACTGTATCCCTCTGACCTTCTTATTGACGATGAAACACAGAAATTGCATCGGAATTAAATAGAAAAGGCACAACGTCGACTTAAGTACAAGAAGACTGACTCTTCTTACTGACTATCTTTTGAACCATACCTGTGACACTAGTTATAGATTCCGATGTCTCACTTCAGGTTTACTGTATCCCTTGGACCTTCTTATTGACGATGAAACACAGAAATTGCATCGGAACTAAATAGAAAAGGCCCAATGCCGACTTAAGTACAAGAAGACTGACTCTTCCTACTGTCTATGATTTGAATCATTCCGGTGACACTAGTTATACATTCCGATGCTACACTTCAGGTTTACTGTATCCCTTGGACCTTCTTATTGACGACGAAACACAAAAATTGCATCGGAATTAGATACAAAAGGCACAATGCCGACTTAAGTACATGTAGACTGACTCTTCCTACTGTCTATGTTTTGAACCATTCCTGTGACACTAGTTATAGATTCCGATGCTTCACTTGAGGTTTACTGTATCCCTTGGACTTTCTTATTGACGATGAAACACAGAAATTGCATCGGAACTAAATAGAAAAGGCCCAATGCCGACTTAAGTACAGGAAGACTGACTCTTCATACTGTCAATGTTTTGAAACGATCCTCTGACACTAGTTATAGATTCCGATGCATCACTTCAGGTTAACTGTATCCATCTGACCTTCATATTGAGGATGAAACACAGATATTGCATCGGAATTAAATACAAAAGTCACAATGCCGACTTAAGTACAAGAAGAGTGACTCTTCCTACAGTCTATGATTTGAACCATTCCTGTGACACTAGTTATCGATTCCGATGCTTCACTAAAGGGTTTACTGTATCCCTTGAACCTTCTTATTGACGTTGAAACACATAAATTGCATCGGAATTAAATTTAAAAAGCACAATGCCGACTTAAGTAAAAGAAGACTGACTCTTCCAACTGTCTATGATTTGAACCATTCCTGTGACACTAGTTATAGATTCCGATGCTTCACTTGAGGTTTATTGTATCCCTTGGACCTTCTTATTGACGATGAAACACAAAAATTGCATCGGAATTAGATACAAAAGGCACAATGCCGACTTAAGTACATGTAGACTGACTCTTCCTACTGTCTATGTTTTGAACCATTCCTGTGACACTAGTTATAGATTCCGACGCCTCACTTCAGGTTTACTGTATCCCTCTGACCTTCTTATTGACGATGAAACACAGAAATTGCATCGGAATTAAATAGATAAGGCACAATGCCGACTTAAGTACAAGAAGAATGACTCTTCCTACTGTCTATGCTTTGAACCATTCCTGTGACACTAGTTATAGATTCCGATGCTTCACTTCAGGTTTACTGTATCCCTCTGACCTTCTTATTGATGATGAAACACAGAAATTGTATCGGAATTTAATACAAAAGGCACAATGCCGACTTATGTACAAGAAGACTGACTCATCTTACTGCCTATGTTTGAACCATTCCTGTGACACTAGTTATTGATTCCGATGCTTCACGTCAGGTTTTCTGTATCCCTTGGACCTTCTTATTGACGACGAAACACAGAAATTGCATCGGAATTAAATAGAAAAGACACAATGCCGACTTAAGTACAAGAAGACTGACTCTTCCTACTGACTATGTTTTGAACCATTCCTGTGACACTAGTTATAGACTCCGATGCTTCACTTCAGGTTTACTGTATCCCTCTGATCTTCTTGTTGATGATGAAACACAGAAATTGCATCGGAATTAAAAAGAAAAGGCACAATGCCAACTTAAGTACAAGAAGACTGACTCTTCATACTGTCTATATTTTGAACCGTTACTCTGACACTAGTTATAGATTCCGATGATTCACTTCAGGTTTTCGGTATCCCTTAGACCTTCCTATTGACGACGAAACACAGAAATTGCATCGGAATTAAATAGAAAAGGCACAATGCCGACTTAAGTACAAGGAGGCTGACTCTTCTTACTGACTATGTTTTGAACCATTCCTATGACACTAGTTATAGATTCCGATGCTTCACTTCAGGTTTACTGTATCCCTTGGACCTTCTTATTGACGATGAAACACCGAAATTCCATCGGAATTAAATACGAAAGGCACAATGCCGACTTACGTACAAGAAGACTGACTTTTCTTACTGACTATGTTTGAACCATTCCTGTGACACCACTTATAGATTCCGATGCTTCACTTCAGGTTTACTGTATATCTCTGACATTCTTATTGACGATGAAACACAGAAATTGCATCGGAATTAAATAGAAAATGCACAATGCCGACTTGAGTACAAGAAGACTGATTCTTCTTACTGTCTATGATTTGAACCATTCCTGTGACACTAGTTATGGATTCCGATGCTTCACCTCAGGTGTACTGTATCCCTTGGACCTTCTTATTGACGACGAAACACAGAAATTGCATCGGAATTAAATACAAAAGGCACAATGCCGACGTAAGTGCAAGTAGACTGACTCATCTTACTGCCTATGTTTTGAACCATTCCTGTGACACTAGTTATAGATTCTGATGCTTCACTTCAGGTTTACTGTGTCCCTCTGACCTTCTTATTGACGTTGAAACACAGAAATTGCATCGGAATTAAATATAAAAGGAACTATGCCGACTTAAGTACATTAAGACTCACTCTTCCCACTGTCTATGTTTTGAAACAATCCTGTGACACTAGTTATAGATTCCGATGGTTCACTTCAGGTTTACTGTATCCCTCTGACCTTCTAATTGTCAATGAAACACAGAAATTGCATCGGAATTAAGTAGAAAAGGCACAATGCCGATTTAAGTACAAGAAGACTGACTCTTCATACTGACTATATTTTGAACCATTCCTGTGACACTAGTTATAGATCCCGATGCTTCGCTTCAGGTTTACTGTATTCCTCTGACCTTCTTATTGACGACGAAACACAGAAATTGCATCGGAATTAAATAGAAAAGGCACAATGCCGACTTAAGTACAAGAAGACTGATTCTTCCTACTGCCCATGTTTGAACCATTCCTGTGACACTAGTTTTTAATTCCGATGCTTCACTTCAGGTTTACTGTATCCCTTGGACCTTCTTATTGACGATGAAACACAGAATTTGCATCGGAATTAAATGGAAAAGGCACAATGCAGACTTAAGTACAAAAAGACTGACCCTTCCTATTGTCTATGTTTGGAAAAATTCCTGTGACACTAGTTATAGATTCCGATGCTTCACTTCCGGTTTACTGTATCCCTCTGACCTTCTTATTGACGATGAAACACAGAAATTGTATCGGAATTAGATAGAAAAAGCACAATGCCGACTTAAGTACAAGAAGACTAACTCAACTTACTGTTTATGTTTTGAACCATTCCTATGACACTAGTTATAGATTCCGATGCTTCACTTCCGGTGTACTGTATCCCTCTGACCTTCCTATTGAAGATGAAACACAGAAATTGCAACGGAATTGAATAGAAAAAGAACAATGCCGACCTAAGTACAGGAAGACTGACTCTTCTTACTGTCTATGTTTGAACGATTCCTGTGACACTAGTTATAGATTCCGATACTTCACTTCAGGTTTACTGCATCCCTCGGACCTTCTTTTTGACGATGAAACACAGTAATTTCATCGGAATTAAATAGAAAAGACACAATGCCGACTTAAGTACAAGAAGACTGACTCTTCCTACTGACTATGATTTGAACCATTCCTGTGACACTAGTTATAGACTCCGATGCTTCACTTCAGGTTTACTGTATCCCTCTGACCTTCTTGTTGATGATGAAACACAGAAATTGCATCGGAATTAAAAAGAAAAGGCACAATGGCAACTTAAGTACAACAAGACTGACTCTTCATACTGTCTATTTTTTGAACCGTTACTCTGACACTAGTTATAGATTCCGATGATTCACTTCAGGTTTTCTGTATCCCTTAGACCTTCCTATTGACGACGAAACACAGAAATTGCATCGGAATTAAATAGAAAAGGCACAATGAAGACTTAAGTACAAGGACGCTGACTCTTCTTACTGACTATGTTTTGAATCATTCCTGTGACACTAGTTATAGATTCCGATGCTTCACCTCAGGTGTACTGTATCCCTTGGACCTTCTTATTGACGACGAAACACAGAAATTGCATCGGAATTAAATACAAAAGGCACAATGCCGACGTAAGTGCACGTAGACTGACTCTTCTTACTGTCTCTGTTTTGAACCATTCCTGTGACACTAGTTATAGATTCTGATGCTTCACTTAAGGTTTACTGTGTCCCTCTGACCTTCTTATTGACGATGAAACACAGAAATTGCATCGGAATTAAATAAAAAAGGCACTATGCCGACTTAAGTACATTAAGACTGACTCTTCCCACTGTCTATGTTTGGAAACAATCCTGTGACACTAGTTATAGATTCCGATGGTTCACTTCAGGTTTACTGTATCCCTTTGACCTTCTAATTGACGATGAAACACAGAAATTGCATCGGAATTAAGTAGAAAATTCACAATGCCGAATTAAGTACAAGAAGACTGACTCTTCTTACTGACTATGTTTTGAACCATTCCTGTGACACTAGTTATAGATCCCGATGCTTCGCTTCAGGTTTACTGTATCCCTCTGACCTTCTTATTGACGATGAAACACAGAAATTGCATCGGAATTAAATACAAAAGGCACAATGCCGACTTAAGTACAAGAAGACAGACTCTTCCCACTCTCTATGTTTTGAAAGATTCCTGTGACACTAGTTATAGATCCCGATGCTTCGCTTCAGGTTTACTGTATCCCTCTGACCTTCTTATTGACGATGAAACACAGAAATTGCATCAGAATTAAATACAAAAGATACAATGCTGACTTAAGTACAAGAAGACTGACTCTTATTACTCTCTATGTTTTGAACCATTCCTGTGACACTAGTTATAGATTCCGATGCTTCACTTCAAGTTTACTGTATCCCTTGGACTTTCTTATTGACGGTGAAACACAGAAATGGCATCGGAATTAAATAGAAAAGGCAAAATGTCGACTTATGTTCAAGAAGACTGACTCATTTTACTGTCTATGTTTTGAACCATTCCTCTCACACTAGTTATAGATTCCGATGCTTCACTTCAGGTTTACTGTATCCCTTGGACCTTCTTATTGACGACGAAACACAGAAATTGCATCGGAATTAAATAGAAAAGGCACAATGCCGACTTAAGTACAAGAAGACTGACTCTTCCTACTGCCCATGTTTGAACCATTCCTGTGACACTAGTTTTTAATTCCGATGCTTCACTTCAGGTTTACTGTATCCCTTGGACCATCTTATTGACGGTGAAACACAGAAATTGCATCGGAATTAAATGGAAAGGCACAATGCAGACTTAAGTACAAAAAGACTGACCCATCCTATTGTCTATGTTTGGAACCATTCCTGTGACACTAGTTATAGATTCCGATGCTTCACTTCCGGTTTACTGTATCCCTCTGACCTTCTTATTGACGATGAAACACAAAAATTGTATCGGAATTAGATAGAAAAGGCACAATGCCGACTTAAGTACAAGAAGACTAACTCATCTTACTGTTTATGTTTTGAACCATTCCTGTGACACTAGTTATACATTCCGATGCTTCACTTCTGGTGTACTGTATCCCTCTGACCTTCCTATTGAAGATGAAACACAGAAATTGCAACGGAATTGAATAGAAAAGGAACAATGCCGACCTAAGTACAAGAAGACTGACTCTTCTTACTGTCTATGTTTGAACGATACCTGTGACACTAGTTATAGATTCCGATACTTCACCTCAAGTTTACTGCATCCCTCGGACCTTCTTTTTGACGATGAAACACAGTAATTGTATCGGAATTAAATACAAAAGGCACAATGTCGACTCAAGTACAAGAAGACTGACTCTTCCTACTGTCTATGTTTTGAACCATTCCTGTGACACTAGTTATACATTCCGATGCTTCACTTCAGGTTTACTGTATCCCTTGGACCTTCTTATTGACGGTGAAACACAGAAATTGCATCGGAATTAAATACAAAAGGCACAATGCCGACTTACGTTCAAGAAGACTGACTCATTTTACTGTCTATGTTTTGAACCATTCCTCTCACACTAGTTATCATCTTATTGATGATGAAACACAGATATTGCATCGGAAATAAATACAAAAGGCACAATGCCGACTTAAGTACAAGAAGAACGACTCTTCCTACTGTCTATGTATTGAACCATTCCTGTGACACTAGTTATTGATTCCGATGCCTCACTTCAGGTTTACTGTATCCCTCTGACCTTCCTATTGAAGATGAAACACAGAAATTGCAACGGAATTGAATAGAAAAAGAACAATGCCGACCTAAGTACAAGAAGACTGACTCTTCTTACTGTCTATGTTTGAACGATTCCTGTGACACTAGTTATAGATTCCGATACTTCACTTCCGGTTTACTGTATCCCTCTGACCTTCTTATTGACGATGAAACACAGAAATTGTATCGGAATTAGATAGAAAAAGCACATTGCCGACTTAAGTACAAGAAGACATCTTACTGTTTATGTTTTGAACCATTCCTATGACACTAGTTATAGATTCCGATGCTTCACTTCAGGTGTACTGTATCCCTCTGACCTTCCTATTGAAGATGAAACACAGAAATTGCAACGGAATTGAATAGAAAAAGAACAATGCCGACCTAAGTACAATAAGACTGACTCTTCTTACTGTCTATGTTTGAACGATTCCTGTGACACTAGTTATAGATTCCGATACTTCACTTCAGGTTTACTGCATCCCTCGGACCTTCTTTTTGACGATGAAACACAGTAATTGCATCGGAATTAAATAGAAAAGACACAATGCCGACTTAAGTACAAGAAGACTGACTCTTCCGACTGACTATGATTTGAACCATTCCTGTGACACTAGTTATAGACTCCGATGCTTCACTTCAGGTTTACTGTATCCCTCTGACCTTCTTGTTGATGATGAAACACAGAAATTGCATCGGAATTAAAAAGAAAAGGCACAATGGCAACTTAAGTACAAGAAGACTGACTCATCATACTGTCTATTTTTTGAACCGTTACTCTGACACTAGTTATAGATTCCGATGATTCACTTCAGGTTTTCTGTATCCCTTAGACCTTCCTATTGACGACGAAACACAGAAATTGCATCGGAATTAAATAGAAAAGGCACAATGAAGACTTAAGTACAAGGAGGCTGACTCTTCTTACTGACTATGTTTTGAATCATTCCTGTGACACTAGTTATAGATTCCGATGCTTCACTTCAGGTTTACTGTATCCCTTGGACCTTCTTATTGACGATGAAACACCGAAATTCCATCGGAATTAAATACGATAGGCACAATGCCGACTTACGTACAAGAAGACTGACCTTTCTTACTGACTATGTTTGAACCATTCCTGTGACACCACTTATAGATTCCGATGCTTCACTTCAGGTTTACTGTATATCTCTGACATTCTTATTGACGATGAAACACAGAAATTGCATCGGAATTAAATAGAAAATGCACAATGCCGACTTGGGTACAAGAAGACTGATTCTTCTTACTGTCTATGATTTGAACCATTCCTGTGACACTAGTTATGGATTCCGTTGCTTCACCTCAGGTGTACTGTATCCCTTGGACCTTCTTATTGACGACGAAACACAGAAATTGCATCGGAATTAAATACAAAAGGCACAATGCCGACGTAAGTGCAAGTAGACTGACTCTTCTTACTGTCTATGTTTTGAACCATTCCTGTGACACTAGTTATAGATTCTGATGCTTCACTTAAGGTTTACTGTGTCCCTCTGACCTTCTTATTGAAGATGAAACACAGAAATTGCATCGGAATTAAATAAAAAAGGCACTATGCCGTCTTAAGTACATTAAGACTGACTCTTCCCACTGTCTATGTTTTGAAACAATCCTGTGACACTAGTTATAGATTCCGATGGTTCACTTCAGGTTTACTGTATCCCTTTGACCTTCTAATTGACGATGAAACACAGAAATTGCATCGGAATTAAGTAGAAAAGGCACAATGCCGAATTAAGTACAAGAAGACTGACTCTTCTTACTGACTATGTTTTGAACCATTCCTGTGACACTAGTTATAGATCCCGATGCTTCGCTTCAGGTTTACTGTATCCCTCTGACCTTCTTATTGACGATGAAACACAGAAATTGCATCGGAATTAAATACAAAAGGCACAATGCCGACTTAAGTACAAGAAGACTGACTCTTCCCACTCTCTATGTTTTGAAAGATTCCTGTGACACTAGTTATAGATCCCGATGCTTCGCTTCAGGTTTACTGTATCCCTCTGACCTTCTTATTGACGATGAAACACAGAAATTGCATCAGAATTAAATACAAAAGATACAATGCTGACTTAAGTACAAGAAGACTGACTCTTATTACTCTCTATGTTTTGAACCATTCCTGTGACACTAGTTATAGATTCCGATGCTTCACTTCAAGTTTACTGTATCCCTTGGACTTTCTTATTGACGGTGAAACACAGAAATGGCATCGGAATTAAATAGAAAAGGCAAAATGTCGACTTATGTTCAAGAAGACTGACTCATTTTACTGTCTATGTTTTGATCCATTCCTCTCACACTAGTTATAGATTCCGATGCTTCACTTCAGGTTTACTGTATCCCTTGGACCTTCTTATTGACGACGAAACACAGAAATTGCATCGGAATTAAATAGAAAAGGCACAATGCCGACTTAAGTACAAGAAGACTGACTCTTCCTACTGCCCATGTTTGAACCATTCCTGTGACACTAGTTTTTAATTCCGATGCTTCACTTCAGGTTTACTGTATCCCTTGGACCATCTTATTGACGGTGAAACACAGAAATTGCATCTGAATTAAATGGAAAGGCACAATGCAGACTTAAGTACAAAAAGACTGACTCTTCCTATTGTCTATGTTTGGAACCATTCCTGTGACACTAGTTATAGATTCCGATGCTTCACTTCCGGTTTGCTGTATCCCTCTGACCTTCTTATTGACGATGAAACACAGAAATTGTATCGGAATTAGATAGAAAAGGCACAATGCCGACTTAAGTACAAGAAGACTAACTCATCTTACTGTTTATGTTTTGCAAAAATTCCTGTGACACTAGTTATACATTCCGATGCTTCACTTCAGGTGTACTGTATCCCTCTGACCTTCCTATTGAAGATGAAACACAGAAATTGCAACGGAATTGAATAGAAAAGGAACAATGCCGACCTAAGTACAAGAAGACTGACTCTTCTTACTGTCTATGTTTGAACGATTCCTGTGACACTAGTTATAGATTCCGATACTTCACCTCAAGTTTACTGCATCCCTCGGACCTTCTTTTTGACGATGAAACACAGTAATTGTATCGGAATTAAATACAAAATGCACAATGTCGACTCAAGTACAAGCAGACTGACTCTTCCTACTGTCTATGTTTTGAACCATTCCTGTGACACTAGTTATACATTCCGATGCTTCACTTCAGGTTTACTGTATCCCTTGGACCTTCTTATTGACGGTGAAACACAGAAATTGCATCGGAATTAAATACAAAAGGCACAATGCCGACTTACGTTCAAGAAGACTGACTCATTTTACTGTCTATGTTTTGAACCATTCCTCTCACACTAGTTATCATCTTATTGATGATGAAACACAGATATTGCATCGGAAATAAATACAAAAGGCACAATGCCGACTTAAGTACAAGAAGAACGACTCTTCCTACTGTCTATGTTTTGAACCATTCCTGTGACACTAGTTATTGATTCCGATGCCTCACTTCAGGTTTACTGTATCCCTCTGACCTTCTTATTGATGATGAAACACAGAAATTGCATCGGAAATAAATACAAAAGGCACAATGTCGACTCAAGTACAAGAAGACTGACGCTTCCTACTGTCTATGTTTAAAACCATTCCTGTGTCACTAGTTATACATTCCGATGCTTCACTTCAGGTTTACTGTATCCCATGGACCTACTTATTGACGGTGAAACACAGAAATTGCATCGGAATTAAATACAAAAGGCACAATGCCGACTTACGTTCAAGAAGACTGACTCATTTTACTGTCTATGTTTTGAACCATTCCTCTCACACTAGTTATCATCTTATTGATGATGAAACACAGATATTGCATCGGAAATAAATACAAAAGGCACAATGCCGACTGAAGTACAAGAAGACTGACTCTTCCTACTGTCTATGTTTTGAACCATTCCTGTGACACTAGTTATACATTCCGATGCTTCACTTCAGGTTTACTGTATCCCTCTGACCTTCTTATTGACGATGAAACACAGAAATTGCATCGGAATTAAATAGAAAAGGCACAATGTCGACTTAAGTACAAGAAGACTGACTCTTATTACTGACTATGCTTTGAACCGTTCCTGTGACACTAGTTATAGACTCCGATGCTTCACTTCAGGTTTACTGTATGCCTCTGACCTTCTTATTGATGATGAAACACAGAAATTGCATCGGAATTAAATAGAAAATGCACATTGCCGACTTAAGTACAAGAAGACTGACTCTTCATACTGTCTATGTTTTGAACCGATCCTCTGACACTAGTTATAGATTCGGATGCTTCACTTCAGGTTTACTGTATCCATCTGACCTTCTTATTGACGACGAAACACAGAAATTGCATCGGAATTAAATAGAAAAGACACAATGCCGACTTAAGTACAAGAAGACTGACTCTTCTTACTGACTATGTTTGAACCACTCCTGTGACACTAGTTATAGACTCCGATGCTTCACTTCGGGTTTACTGTATCCCTCTGACCTTCTTGTTGATGATGAAACACAGAAATTGCATCGGAATTAAAAAGAAAAGGCACAATGGCAACTTAAGTACAAGAAGACTGACTCTTCATACTGTCTATTTTTTGAACCGTTACTCTGACACTAGTTATAGATTCCGATGATTCACTTCAGGTTTTCTGTATCCCTTAGACCTTCCTATTGACGACGAAACACAGAAATTGCATCGGAATTAAATAGAAAAGGCACAATGAAGACTTAAGTACAAGGAGGCTGACTCTTCTTACTGACTATGTTTTGAATCATTCCTGTGACACTAGTTATAGATTCCGATGCTTCACTTCAGGTTTACTGTATCCCTTGGACCTTCTTATTGACGATGAAACACCGAAATTCCATCGGAATTAAATACGATAGGCACAATGCCGACTTACGTACAAGAAGACTGACTCTTCTTACTGACTATGTTTGAACCATTCCTGTGACACCACTTATAGATTCCGATGCTTCACTTCAGGTTTACTGTATATCCCTGACATTCTTATTGACGATGAAACACAGAAATTGCATCGGAATTAAATAGAAAATGCACAATTCCGACTTGAGTACAAGAAGACTGATTCTTCTTACTGACTATGATTTGAACCATCCCTGTGACACTAGTTATGGATTCCGATGCTTCACCTCAGGTGTACTGTATCCCTTGGACCTTCTTATTGACGACGAAACACAGAAATTGCATCGGAATTAAATACAAAAGGCACAATGCTGACTTACGTTCAAGAAGACTGACTCATTTTACTGTCTATGTTTTGAACCATTCCTCTCACACTAGTTATTATCTTATTGATGATGAAACACAGATATTGCATCGGAAAAAAATACAAAAGGCACAATGCCGACTTAAGTACAAGAAGAACGACTGTTCCTACTGTCTATGTTTTGAACCATTCCTGTGACACTAGTTATTGATTCCGATGCCTCACTTCAGGTTTACTGTATCCCTCTGACCTTCTTATTGATGATGAAACACAGAAATTGCATCGGAAATAAATACAAAAGGCACAATGTCGACTCAAGTACAAGATGACTGACTCTTCCTACTGTCTATGTTTAAAACCATTCCTGTGACACTAGTTATACATTCCGATGCTTCACTTCAGGTTTACTGTATCCCATGGACCTTCTTATTGACGGTGAAACACAGAAATTGCATCGGAATTAAATACAAAAGGCACAATGCCGACTTACGTTCAAGAAGACGGACTCATTTTACTGTCTATGTTTTGAACCATTCCTCTCACACTAGTTATCATCTTATTGATGATGAAACACAGATATTGCATCGGAAATAAATACAAAAGGCACAATGCCGACTCAAGTACAAGAAGACTGACTCTTCCTACTGTCTATGTTTTGAACCATTCCTGTGCCACTAGTTATACATTCCGATGCTTCACTTCAGGTTTACTGTATCCCTCTGACCTTCTTATTGACGATGAAACACAGAAATTGCATCGGAATTAAATAGAAAAGGCACAATGCCGACTTAAGTACAAGAAGACTGACTCTTATTACTGACTATGCTTTGAACCATTCCTGTGACACTAGTTATAGACTCCGATGCTTCACTTCAGGTTTACTGTATGCCTCTGACCTTCTTATTGATGATGAAACACAGAAATTGCATCGTAATGAAATAGAAAATGCACAATGCCGACTTAAGTACAAGAAGACTGACTCTTCATACTGTCTATGTTTTGAACCGATCCTCTGACACTAGTTATAGATTCGGATGCTTCACTTCAGGTTTACTGTATCCATCTGACCTTCTTATTGACGACGAAACACAGAAATTGCATCGGAATTAAATAGAAAAGACACAATGCCGACTTAAGTACAAGAAGACTGACTCTTCTTACTGACTATGTTTGAACCATTCCTGTGACACCACTTATGGATTCCGATGCTTCACTTCAGGTTTACTGTATCCCTCTTACATTCTTATTGACGATGAAACACAGAAATTGCATCGGAATTAAATAGAAAATGCACAATGCCGACTTGAGTACAAGAAGACTGATTCTTCTTACTGTCTATGATTTGAACCATTCCTGTGACACTAGTTATAGATTGCGATGCTTCACTTCAGGTTTACTGTATCCCTCTGACCTTCTTATTGACGATGAAACACAGAAATTGCATCGGAATTAAATACAAAAGGCACAATGCCGACTTATGTACAAGAGGACTGACTCTTCCCACTCTCTATGTTTTGAAAGATACCTGTGACACTAGTTATAGATTCCGATGCTTCACTTCTGGTTTACTGTATCCCTCTGACCTTCTTATTGATGATGAAACACAGAAATTGCATCAGAATTAAATACAAAAGATACAATGCTGACTTAAGTACAAGGAGACTTACTCTTATAGCTCTCTATGTTTTGAACCATTCCTGTGACACTAGTTATAGATTCCGATGCTTCACTTCAGGTTTACTGTATCCCTTGGACCTTCTTATTGACGGTGAAACACAGAAATTGCATCGGATTTAAATACAAAAGGCACAATGCCGACTTATGTTCAAGAAGACTGACTCATTTTACTGTCTATGTTTTGAACCATTCCTCTCACACTAGTTATAGGTTCCGATGCTTCACTTCAGGTTTACTGTATCCCTTGGACCTTCTTATTGACGACGAAACACAGAAATTGCATCGGAATTAAATGGAAAACGCACAATGCAGAGTTAAGTACAAAAAGACTGACCATTCCTATTGTCTATGTTTTGAACCATTCCTGTGACACTAGTTATAGATTCCGATGCTTCACTTCCGGTTTACTGTATCCCTCTGACCTTCTTATTGACAATGAAACACCGAAATTGTATCGGAATTAGATAGAAAAGGCACAATGCCGACTTAAGTACAAGAAGACTAACTCATCTTACTGTCTATGCTTTGAACCATTCCTCTGACACTAGTTATAGATTCCGATGCTTCACTTCAGGTGTACTGTATCCCTCTGACCTTCCTATTGAAGATGAAACACAGAAATTGCAACGGAATTAAGTAGAAAAGGAACAATGCCGACTTAAGTACAAGAAGACTGACTCTTCTTACTGTCTATGTTTGAACGATTCCTGTGACACTAGTTATAGATTCCGATACTTCACTTCAGGTTTACTGTATCCCTCGGACCTTCTTTTTGACGATGAAACACAGTAATTGTATCGGAATTAAATACAAAAGGCACAATGCCGTCTTAAGTACAAGAAGAATAACTCTTCCTACTCTCTATGTTTTGAACCATTCCTGTGACACTAGTTATACATTCCGATGCTTCACTTCAGGTTTACTGTATCCCTTGGACATTCTTATTGACGGTGAAACACAGATATTGCATCGGAAATAAATACAAAAGGCACAATGCCGACTCAAGTACAAGAAGACTGACTCTTCCTACTGTCTATGTTTTGAACCATTCTTGTGACACTAGTTATACATTCCGATGCTTCACTTCAGGTTTACTGTATCCCTCTGACCTTCTTATTGACGATGAAACACAGAAATTGCATCGGAATTAAACAGAAAAGGCACAACGCTGACTTAAGTACAAGAAGACTGACTCTTCTTACTGACTATCTTTTGAACCATACCTGTGACACTAGTTATAGATTCCGATGCCTCACTTCAGGTTTACTGTATCCCTTGGACCTTCTTATTGACGATGAAACACAGAAATTCCATCGGAACTAAATAGAAAAGGCCCAATGCCGACTTAAGTACAAGAGGACTGACTCTTCCTACTGTCTATGTTTTGAATTATTCCGGTGACACTAGTTATACATTCCGATGCTTCATTTCAGGTTTACTGCATCCCTCTGACCTTCTTATTGACGATGGAACACAGATATTGCATCGGAATTAAATAGAAAAAGCACAATGCCAACTTAAGTACAAGAAGACAGACTCTTCCTACTGACTATGCTTTGAACCATTCCTGTGACACTAGTTATAGACTCCGATGCTTCACTTCTGGTTTACTGTATCCCTCTGACCATCTTATTGGAGATGAAACACAGAAATTGCATCGGAATTAAATAGAAAATGCACAATGCCGACTTAAGTATAAGAAGACTGACTCTTCATACTGTCTATGTTTTGAACCGATCCTCTGACACTAGTTATAGATTCCGATGCTTCACTTCAGGTTTACTGTATCCATCTGACCTTCTTATTGACGATGAAACACAGATATTGCATCGGAATTATATACAAAAGTCACAATGCCGACTTATGTACAAGAAGACTGACTCTCCGTACAGTCTATGTTTTGAACCATTCCTGTGACACTAGTTATAGATTCCGATGCTTCACTTGAGGTTTACTGTATCCCTTGGACCTTCTTATTGACGATGAATAACAAAAATTGCATCGGAATTAGATACAAAGGCAGAATGCCGACTTAAGTACATGTAGTCTGACTCTTCCTACTGTCTATGTTTTGAACCATTCCTGTGACACTGGTTATAGATTCCGATGATTCACTTCAGGTTTACTGTATCACTCTGACCTTCTTATTGACGATGAAACACAGAAATTGCATCGGAATTAAATAGAAAATGGCACAATGCCATCTTAAGTACAAGAAGAATGACTCTTCCTACTGTCTATGATTTGAACCATTCCTGTGACACTAGTTATAGATTCCGATGCTTCACTTCAGGTTTTCTGTATCCCTCTGACCTTCTTATTTATGATGAAACACAGAAACTGCATCGGAATTGAATACAAAAGGCAGAATGCCGACTTATGTACAAGAAGACTGACTCTTCTTACTGTCTGTGTTTGAACGATTCCTGTGACACTAGTTATAGATTCCGATACTTCACTTCAGGTTTACTGTATCCCTTGGACCTTCTTATTGACGGTGAAAACAGAAATTGCATCGGAATTAAATACAAAAGGCACAATGCCGACTTACGTTCAAGAAGACTGACTCATTTTACTGTCTATGTTTTGAACCATTCCTCTCACACTAGTTATCATCTTATTGATGATGAAACACAGATATTGCATCGGAAATAAATACAAAAGGCACAATGCCGACTTAAGTACAAGAAGAACGACTCTTCCTACTGTCTATGTTTTGAACCATTCCTGTGACACTAGTTATTGTTTCCGATGCCTCACTTCAGGTTTACTGTATCCCTCTGACCATCTTATTGATGATGAAACACAGAAATTGCATCGGAAATAAATACAAAAGGCACAATGTCGACTCAAGTACAAGAAGACCTACTCTTCCTACCGTCTATGTTTAAAACCATTCCTGTGACACTAGTTATACATTCCGATGCTTCACTTCAGGTTTACTGTATCCCTCTGACCTTCTTATTGATGATGAAACACAGAAATTGCATCGGAATTAAATAGAAAATGCATAATGGCGACTTAAGTACAAGAAGACTGATTCTTCTTACTGTCTATGATTTGAACCATTCCTGTGACACTAGTTATAGATTGCGATGCTTCACTTCAGGTTTACTGTATCCCTCTGACCTTCTTATTGACGATGAAACACAGAAATTGCATCGGAATTAAATACATAAGGCACAATGCCGACTTATGTACAAGAGGACTGACTCTTCCCACTCTCTATGTTTTGAAAGATACCTGTGACACTAGTTATAGATTCCGATGCTTCACTTCTGGTTTACTGTATCCCTCTGACCTTCTTATTGATGATGAAACACAGAAATTGCATCAGAATTAAATACAAAAGATACAATGCTGACTTAAGTACAAGGAGACTGACTCTTATTACTCTCTATGTTTTGAACCATTCCTGTGACACTAGATATAGATTCCGATGCTTCACTTCAGGTTTACTGTATCCCTTGGACCTTCTTATTGACGGTGAAACACAGAAATTGCATCGGAATTAAATACAAAAGGCACAATGCCGACTTATGTTCAAGAAGACTGACTCATTTTACTGTCTATGTTTTGAACCATTCCTCTCACACTAGTTATAGATTCCGATGCTTCACTTCAGGTTTACTGTATCCCTTGGACCTTCTTATTGACGACGAAACACAGAAATTGCATCGGAATTAAATAGAAAAGGCACAATGCCGGCTTAAGTACAAGAAGACTGACTCTTCCTACTGCCCATGTTTGAACCATTCCTGTGACACTAGTTTTTAATTCCGATGCTTCACTTCAGGTTTACTGTATCCCTTGGACCTTCTTATTGACGACGAAACACAGAAATTGCATCGGAATTAAATGGAAAACGCACAATGCAGAGTTAAGTACAAAAAGACTGACCATTCCTATTGTCTATGTTTTGAACCATTCCTGTGACACTAGTTATAGATTCCGATGCTTCACTTCCGGTTTACTGTATCCCTCTGACCTTTTATTGACGATGAAACACCGAAATTGTATCGGAATTAGATAGAAAAGACACAATGCCGACTTAAGTACAAGAAGACTAACTCATCTTACTGTCTATGCTTTGAACCATTCCTTTGACACTAGTTATAGATTCCGATGCTTCACTTCAGGTGTACTGTATCCCTCTGACCTTCCTATTGAAGATGAAACACAGAAATTGCAACGGAATTAAGTAGAAAAGGAACAATGCCGACTTAAGTACAAGAAGACTGACTCTTCTTACTGTCTATGTTTGAACGATTCCTGTGACACTAGTTATAGATTCCGATACTTCACTTCAGGTTTACTGTATCCCTCGGACCTTCTTTTTGACGATGAAACACAGTAATTGTATCGGAATTAAATACAAAAGGCACAATGCCGTCTTAAGTACAAGAAGAATGACTCTTCCTACTCTCTATGTTTTGAACCATTCCTGTGACACTAGTCATACATTCCGATGCTTCACTTCAGGTTTACTGTATCCCTTGGACATTCTTATTGACGGTGAAACACAGATATTGCATCGGAAATAAATACAAAAGGCACAATGCCGACTCAAGTACAAGAAGACTGACTCTTCCTACTGTCTATGTTTTGAACCATTCTTGTGACACTAGTTATACATTCCGATGCTTCACTTCAGGTTTACTGTATCCCTCTGACCTTCTTATTGACGATGAAACACAGAAATTGCATCGGAATTAAACAGAAAAGGCACAACGCCGACTTAAGTACAAGAAGACTGACTCTTCTTACTGACTATCTTTTGAACCATACCTGTGACACTAGTTATAGATTCCGATGCCTCACTTCAGGTTTACTGTATCCCTTGGACCTTCTTATTGACGATGAAACACAGAAATTCCATCGGAACTAAATAGAAAAGGCCCAATGCCGACTTAAGTACAAGAAGACTGACTCTTCCTACTGTCTATGTTTTGAATCATTCCGGTGACACTAGTTATACATTCCGATGCTTCATTTCAGGTTTACTGCATCCCTCTGACCTTCTTATTGACGATGGAACACAGATATTGCATCGGAATGAAATAGAAAAAGCACAATGCCGACTTAAGTACAAGAAGACTGACTCTTCCTACTGACTATGCTTTGAACCATTCCTGTGACACTAGATATAGACTCCGATGCTTCACTTCAGGTTTACTGTATCCCTCTGACCATCTTATTGGTGATGAAACACAGAAATTGCATCGGAATGAAATAGAAAATGCACAATGCCGACTTAAGTATAAGAAGACTGACTCTTCATACTGTCTATGTTTTGAACCGATCCTCTGACACTAGTTATAGATTCCGATGCTTCACTTCAGGTTTACTGTATCCATCTGACCTTCTTATTGACGATGAAACACAGATATTGCATCGGAATTAAATAGAAAAGACACAATGCCGACTTAAGTACAAGAAGACTGACTCTTCTTACTGACTATGTTTGAACCATTCCTGTGACACCACTTATAGATTCCGATGCTTCACTTCAGGTTTACTGTATCCCTCTTACATCCTTATTGACGATGAAACACAGAAATTGCATCGGAATTAAATAGAAAATGCACAATGCCGACTTGAGTACAAGAAGACTGATTCTTCTTACTGTCTATGATTTGAACCATTCCTGTGACACTAGTTATAGATTGCGATGCTTCACTTCAGGTTTACTGTATCCCTCTGACCTTCTTATTGACGATGAAACACAGAAATTGCATCGGAATTAAATACATAAGGCACAATGCCGACTTATGTACAAGAGGACTGACTCTTCCCACTCTCTATGTTTTGAAAGATACCTGTGACACTAGTTATAGATTCCGATGCTTCACTTCTGGTTTACTGTATCCCTCTGACCTTCTTATTGATGATGAAACACAGAAATTGCATCAGAATTAAATACAAAAGATACAATGCTGACTTAAGTACAAGGAGACTGACTCTTATTACTCTCTATGTTTTGAACCATTCCTGTGACACTAGATATAGATTCCGATGCTTCACTTCAGGTTTACTGTATCCCTTGGACCTTCTTATTGACGGTGAAACACAGAAATTGCATCGGAATTAAATACAAAAGGCACAATGCCGACTTATGTTCAAGAAGACTGACTCATTTTACTGTCTATGTTTTGAACCATTCCTCTCACACTAGTTATAGATTCCGATGCTTCACTTCAGGTTTACTGTATCCCTTGGACCTTCTTATTGACGACGAAACACAGAAATTGCATCGGAATTAAATAGAAAAGGCACAATGCCGGCTTAAGTACAAGAAGACTGACTCTTCCTACTGCCCATGTTTGAACCATTCCTGTGACACTAGTTTTTAATTCCGATGCTTCACTTCAGGTTTACTGTATCCCTTGGACCTTCTTATTGACGACGAAACACAGAAATTGCATCGGAATTAAATGGAAAACGCACAATGCAGAGTTAAGTACAAAAAGACTGACCATTCCTATTGTCTATGTTTTGAACCATTCCTGTGACACTAGTTATAGATTCCGATGCTTCACTTCCGGTTTACTGTATCCCTCTGACCTTTTATTGACGATGAAACACCGAAATTGTATCGGAATTAGATAGAAAAGACACAATGCCGACTTAAGTACAAGAAGACTAACTCATCTTACTGTCTATGCTTTGAACCATTCCTTTGACACTAGTTATAGATTCCGATGCTTCACTTCAGGTGTACTGTATCCCTCTGACCTTCCTATTGAAGATGAAACACAGAAATTGCAACGGAATTAAGTAGAAAAGGAACAATGCCGACTTAAGTACAAGAAGACTGACTCTTCTTACTGTCTATGTTTGAACGATTCCTGTGACACTAGTTATAGATTCCGATACTTCACTTCAGGTTTACTGTATCCCTCGGACCTTCTTTTTGACGATGAAACACAGTAATTGTATCGGAATTAAATACAAAAGGCACAATGCCGTCTTAAGTACAAGAAGAATGACTCTTCCTACTCTCTATGTTTTGAACCATTCCTGTGACACTAGTCATACATTCCGATGCTTCACTTCAGGTTTACTGTATCCCTTGGACATTCTTATTGACGGTGAAACACAGATATTGCATCGGAAATAAATACAAAAGGCACAATGCCGACTCAAGTACAAGAAGACTGACTCTTCCTACTGTCTATGTTTTGAACCATTCTTGTGACACTAGTTATACATTCCGATGCTTCACTTCAGGTTTACTGTATCCCTCTGACCTTCTTATTGACGATGAAACACAGAAATTGCATCGGAATTAAACAGAAAAGGCACAACGCCGACTTAAGTACAAGAAGACTGACTCTTCTTACTGACTATCTTTTGAACCATACCTGTGACACTAGTTATAGATTCCGATGCCTCACTTCAGGTTTACTGTATCCCTTGGACCTTCTTATTGACGATGAAACACAGAAATTCCATCGGAACTAAATAGAAAAGGCCCAATGCCGACTTAAGTACAAGAAGACTGACTCTTCCTACTGTCTATGTTTTGAATCATTCCGGTGACACTAGTTATACATTCCGATGCTTCATTTCAGGTTTACTGCATCCCTCTGACCTTCTTATTGACGATGGAACACAGATATTGCATCGGAATGAAATAGAAAAAGCACAATGCCGACTTAAGTACAAGAAGACTGACTCTTCCTACTGACTATGCTTTGAACCATTCCTGTGACACTAGATATAGACTCCGATGCTTCACTTCAGGTTTACTGTATCCCTCTGACCATCTTATTGGTGATGAAACACAGAAATTGCATCGGAATGAAATAGAAAATGCACAATGCCGACTTAAGTATAAGAAGACTGACTCTTCATACTGTCTATGTTTTGAACCGATCCTCTGACACTAGTTATAGATTCCGATGCTTCACTTCAGGTTTACTGTATCCATCTGACCTTCTTATTGACGATGAAACACAGATATTGCATCGGAATTATATACAAAAGTCACAATGCCGACTTAAGTACAAGAAGACTGACTCTCCGTACAGTCTATGTTTTGAACCATTCCTGTGACACTAGTTATAGATTCCGATGCTTCACTTGAGGTTTACTGTATCCCTTGGACCTTCTTATTGACGATGAATAACAAAAATTGCATCGGAATTAGATACAAAGGCACAATGCCGACTTAAGTACATGTAGTCTGACTCTTCCTACTGTCTATGTTTTGAACCATTCCTGTGACACTGGTTATAGATTCCGATGATTCACTTCAGGTTTACTGTATCACTCTGACCTTCTTATTGACGATGAAACACAGAAATTGCATCGGAATTAAATAGAAAATGGCACAATGCCGTCTTAAGTCAAGAAGAATGACTCTTCCTACTGTCTATGATTTGAACCATTCCTGTGACACTAATTATAGATTCCGATGCTTCACTTCAGGTTTTCTGTATCCCTCTGACCTTCTTATTGATGATGAAACACAGAAATTGCATCGGAATTGAATACAAAAGGCACAATGCCGACTTATGTACAAGAAGACTGACTCATCTTACTGTCTATGTCTGAACCATTCTTGTGACACTAGTTATTGATTCCGATGCTTCACTTCAGGTTTACTGTATCCGTTGGACCTTCTTATTGACGACGAAACACAGAAATTGCAACGGAATTAAATACAAAAGGCACAATGCCGACTTAAGTACAAGAAGACTGACTCTTCCCACTCTCTATGTTTTGAACCATTCCTGTGACACTAGTTATAGATTCCGATGCTTCACTTCAGGTTTACTGTATCCCTTGGACCTTCTTATTGACGGTGAAACACAGAAATTGAATCGGAATTAAATACAAAATGCACAATGCCGAATTATGTTCAAGAAGACTGACTCATTTTACTGTCTATGTTTTGAACCATTCCTCTCACACTAGTTATAGATTCCGATGCTTCACTTCAGGTTTACTGTATCCCTTGGACCTTCATATTGACGACAAAACACAGAAATTGCATCGGAATTAAATTGAAAAGGCACAATACCCACTTAAGTACAAGAAGACTGACTCTTCCTACTGCCCATGTTTTGAACCATTCCTGTGACACTAGTTTTAGATTCCGATGCTTCACTTCAGGTTTACTGTATCCCTCTGACCTTGTTATTGACGATGAAACACAGAAATTGCATCGGAATTAATTAGAAAAGGCACAATGCAGACTTAGGTACAAAAAGACTGACCCTTCCTATTGTCTATGTTTTGAACCATTCCTGTGACCCTAGTTTTAGATTCCGATGCTTCACTTCAGGTTTACTGTATCCCTCGGACCTTCTTTTTGACGATGAAACACAGTAATTGTATCGGAATTAAATACAAAAGGCACAATGCCGTCTTAAGTACAAGAAGAATGACTCTTCCTACTGCCTATGTTTTGAACCATTCCTGTGACACAAGTTATAGATTCCGATGCCTCACTTCAGGTTTACTGTATCCCTCTGACCTTCTTACTGATGATGAAACACAGAAATTGCATCGGAAAAAATACAAAAGGCACAATGTCGACTCAAGTACAAGAAGACTGACTCTTCCTACTCTCTATGTTTTGAACCATTCCTGTGACACTAGTTATACATTCCGATGCTTCACTTCAGGTTTACTGTATCCCTTGGACCTTCTTATTGACGGTGAAACACAGAACTTGCATCGGAATTAAATACAAAAGGCACAATGCCGACTTATGTTCAAGAAGACTGACTCATTTTACTGTCTATGTTTTGAACCATTCCTCTCACACTAGTTATCATCTTATTGATGATGAAACACAGATATTGAATCGGAAATAAATACAAAAGGCACAATGCCGACCCAAGTACAAGAAGGCTGACTCTTCTTACTGACTATCTTTTGAACCATACCTGTGACACTAGTTATGGATTCCGATGCCTCACTTCAGGTTTACTGTATCCCTTGGACCTTCTTATTGACGATGAAACACAGAAATTCCATCGGAACTAAATAGAAAAGGCCCAATGCCGACATAAGTACAAGAAGACTGACTCTTCCTACTGTCTATGTTTTGAATCATTCCGGTGACACTCGTTATACATTCCGATGCTTCACTTCAGGTTTACTGCATCCCTCTGACCTTCTTATTGACGATGGAACACAGATATTGCATCGGAATTAAATAGAAAAGGCACAATGCCGACTTAAGTACAAGAAGACTGACTCTTCCTACTGACTATGCTTTGAACCATTCCTGTGACACTAGTTATAGACTCCGATGCTTCACTTCAGGTTTACTGTATCCCTCTGACCTTCTTATTGGTGATGAAACACAGAAATTGCATCGGAATTAAATAGAAAATGCACAATGCCGACTTAAGTATAAGAAGACTGACTCTTCATACTGTCTATGTTTTGAACCTATCCTCTGACACTAGTTATAGATTCTGATGCTTCACTTCAGGTTTACTGTATCCATCTGACCTTCTTATTGACGATGAAACACAGATATTGCATCGGAAATGAATACAAAAGTCACAATGCCTACTTAAGTACAAGAAGACTGACTCTCCGTACAGTCTATGTTTTGAACCATTCCTGTGACACTAGTTATAGATTCCGATGCTTCACTTGAGGTTTACTGTATCCCTTGGACCTTCTTATTGGCGATGAATAACAAAAATTGCATCGGAATTAGATACAAAGGCACAATGCCGACTTAAGTACATGTAGTCTGACTCTTCCTACTGTCTATGTTTTGAACCATTCCTGTGACACTGGTTATAGATTCCGATGCTTCACTTCAGGTTTTCTGTATCCCTCTGACCTTCTTATTGATGATGAAACACAGAAATTGCATCGGAATTTAATACAAAAGGCACAATGCCGACTTATGTACAAGAAGACTGACTCATCTTACTGTCTATGTTCGAACCATTCTTGTGACACTAGTTATTGATTCCGATGCTTCACTTCAGGTTTACTGTATCCCTTGGACCTTCTTATTGACGACGAAACACAGAAATGGCAACGGAATTAAATACAAAAGGCACAATGCCGACTTAAGTACAAGAAGACTGACTCTTCCTACTGCCCATGTTTTGAACCATTCCTGTGACACTAGTTTTAGATTCCGATGCTTCACTTCAGGTTTACTGTATCCCTCTGACCTTCTTATTGACGATGAAACACAGAAATTGCATTGGAATTAATTAGAAAAGGCACAATGCAGACTTAGGTACAAAAAGACTGACCCTTCCTATTGTCTATGTTTTGAACCATTCCTGTGACCCTAGTTTTAGATTGCGATGCTTCACTTCCGGTTTACTGTATCCCTCTGACATTCTTATTGTTGATGAAACACAGAAATTGCATCGGAATTAGATAGAAAAGGCACAATGCCGACTTAAGTACAAGAAGACTCACTCATCTTACTGTCTATGTTTTGAACCATTCCTCTGACACTAGTTATAGATTCCGATGCTTCACTTCAGGTGTACTGTATCCCTCTGACCTTCCTATTGAAGATGAAACACAGAAATTACATCGGAATTAAGTAAAAAAGGCTCAATGCCGACTTAAGTTCAAGAAGACTGACTCTTCTTACTGTCTATGTTTGAACGATTCCTGTGACACTAGTTATAGATTCCGATACTTCACTTCAGATTTACTGTATCCCTCGGACCTTCTTTTTGACGATGAATCACAGTAATTGTATCGGAATTAAATACAAAAGGCACAATGCTGACTTAAGTACAAGAAGAATGACTCTTCCTACTGTCTATATTTTGAACCATTCCTGTGACACTAGTTATAGATTACGATGCCTCACTTAAGGTTTCCTGTATCCCTCTGACCTTCTTATTGATGATGAAACACAGAAATTGCATCGGAAATAAATACAAAAGGCACAATGCCGACTCAAGTACAAGAAGACTGACTCTTCCTACTGTCTATGTTTTGAACCATTCCTGTGACACTAGTTACACATTCCGATGCTTCACTTCAGGTTGACTGTATCCCTTGGACCTTCTTATTGACGGTGAAACACAGAAATTGCATCGGAATTAAATACAAAAGGCACAATGCCGACTTATGTTCAAGAAGACTGACCCATTTTACTGTCTATGTTTTGAACCATTCCTCTCACACTAGTTATCATCTTATTGACGATGAAACACAGAAATTGCATCGGGAATAAATACAAAAGGCACAATGCCGACTCAACTACAAGAAGACTGACTCTTCCTACTGTCTATGTTTTGAATCATTCCGGTGACACTAGTTATACATTCCGATGCTTCACTTCAGGTTTACTGTATCCCTCTGACCTTCTTGTTGAGGATGAAACACAGAAATTGCATCGGAATGAAATACAAAAGGCACAATGCCGACTTAAGTGCAAGAAGACTGACTCTTCTTACTGTCTATGATTTGAACCATTCCTGTGACACTAGTTATAGATTCCAATGCTCCACCTCAGGTGTTGTGCAACCCTTGGACCTTCATATTGACGATGAAACACAGGAATTGCATCGGAATTAAATACAAAAAGCACAATGCCGACATAAGTACAAATATACTGACTCTTCTTACTGTCTATGTTTTGAACCATTCCTGTGACACTAGTTATAGATTCTGATGCTTCACTTTAGGGTTACTGTGTCCCTCTGACCTTCTTATTGACGATGAAATACAGAAATTGCATAGGAATTAAATAAAAAAGGCAGTATGCCGACTTAAGTACAAGAAGACTGACTCTTCCCACTGTCTATGACTTGAAACAATCTTGTGACACTAGTTATAGATTCCGATGCTTCACTTCAGGTTTACTGTATCGCTTGGACCTTCTTGTTGACGGTCAAACACAGAAATTGCATCGGAATTAAATACAAAAGGCACAATGCCGACTTATGTTCAAGAAGACTGACTCATCTTATTGTCTATGTTTTGAACCATTCCTCTCACACTAGTTATAGATTCCGATGCTTCACTTCAGGTTTACTGTATCCCTTGGACCTTCATATTGACGACGAAACGAAGAAATTGCAACGGAATTAAATAGAAAAAAAACAATGCCGACATAAGTACAAAAAGAGTAACCCTTCCTATTGTCTATGTTTTGAACCATTCCTGTGACACTAGTTATAGATTCCGATGCTTCACTTCCGGTTTACTGTTTCCCTCTGACCTTCTTTTTGACGATAAAACACAGTAATTGTATCGGAATTAAATACAAAAGGCACAATGCCGACTTAAGTACAAGAAGAATGACTCTTGCTACTGTCTATGTTTTGAACCATTCCTGTGACACTAGTTATAGATTCCGATGCCTCACTTCAGTTTTACTGTATCCCTCTGACCTTCTTATTGATGATGAAACACAGAGATTGCATCGGAAATAAATACAAAAGGCACAATGCCGACTCAAGTACAAGAAGACTGACTCTTCCTACTGTCTATGGTTTGAACCATTCCTGTGACACTAGTTATAGAACCCGATGCTTCACTTCAGGTTTACTGTATCCCTTGGACCTTCTTAATGACGATGGAACACAGAAATTGCATCCGAATTAAATACAAAAGGCACAATGCGACTTAAGTACAAGAAGACTGACTCTTCTTACTGTCTATGTCTTGAACCATTCCTCTGACACTAGTTAAAGATTCCGATGCTTCACTTCAGGTTTACTGTATCCCTCTGACCTTCCTATTGCAGACGAAACACAGAAATTGCATCGGAATTAAATAGATAAGGCACAATGCCGACTTAAGTACAAGATGACTGACTCTTCTTACTGTCTATGTTTGAACGATTCCTGTGACACTAGTTATAGGTTCTGATGCTTCACTTCAATTTTACTGTATCCCTTGGACATTCTTTTTGACGATGGAACACAGTAATTAAATCGGAATTAAATACAAATGGCACAATGCCGACTTAAGTACAAGAAGAATGACTCTTCCTACTGTCAATGTTTTGAACCATTCCTGTGACACTAGTTATAGATTCCGATGCCTCACTTCAGGTTTACTGTATCCCTCTGACCATCTTATTGATAATGAAACACAGAAATTACATCGGGAATAAACACAAAAGGCACAATGCCGACTCAAGAACAAGAAGACTGACTCTTCCTACTGTCTATGTTTTGAACCATTCCTGTGAAGCTAGTTATAGATTCCGATGCTTCACTTCAGGTTTACTGTATCCCTCTGACCTTCGTATTGACGATTAAACACTGAAATTGCGTCGGAATTAAATAGAAAAGGCGCAATGCCGAATTAAGTACAAGAAGACTGACTCTTCTTACTGACTATGTTTTGAGCCATTTCTGTGACACTTGTTATAGATTCCGATGCTTCACATCAGGTTTACTGTATCCCATGGACCTTCTTATTGACGATGAAACACAGAAATTGCATCGGAATTAAAGTAAAAGGAACAATGCCGAATTAAGTACAAGAAGACTGACTCTTCTTACTGCCTATGTTTTGAATCATTCCTGTGACACTAGTTATAGATTCCGATGCTTCACTTCAGGTTTACTGTATCGCTTGGACCTTCTTGTTGACGGTGAAACACAGAAATTGCATCGGAATTAAATACAAAAGGCACAATGCCGACTTATGTTCAAGAAGACTGACCCATCTTACTGTCTATGTTATGAACCATTCCTCTCACACTAGTTATAGACTCCGATGCTTCACTTCAGGTTTACTGTATCCCTTGGACCTTCTTATTGACGACGAAACACAGAAATTGCATCGGAATTAAATAGAAAAGGCACAATGCCGACATAAGTACAAAAAGACTGACCCTTCCTATTGTCAATGTTTTGAACCATTCCTGTGACACTAGTTATAGATTCCGATGCTTCACTTCCGGTTTACTGTATCCCTCTGACCTTCTTATTGACGATGAAACACAGAAATTGCATCGGAATTAGATAGAAAAGGCACAATGCCGACTTAAGTACAAGAAGACTAACTCATCTTACTGCCTATGTTTTTAACCATTCCTTTGACACTAGTTATAGATTCCGATGCATCACTTCAGGTTTACTGTATCCCTCTGACCTTCCTATTGAAGATGAAACACAGAAATTGCATCGGAATTAAATAGAAAAGGCACAATGCCGACTTAAGTACAAGTAGACTGACTCATCTTACTGTCTATGTTCGAACGATTCCTGTGACACTAGTTATAGATTCCGATACTTCACTTCAGGTTTACTGTATCCCTCGGACCTTCTTTTTGACGATGAAACACAGTAATTGTATCGGATTTAAATACAAAAGGCACAATGCTGACTTAAGTACAAGAAGAATGACTCTTCCCACTGTCTATGTTTTGAACCATTCCTGTGACACTAGTTATAGAATCCGATGCCTCACTTCAGGTTTACTGTATCCCTCTGACCTTCTTATTGATGATGAAACACAGAAATTGCATCGGAAATAAATACAAAAGGCACAATTCCGACTCAAGTACAAGAAGACTGACTCTTCCTACTGCCTATGTTTTGAACCATTCCTGTGAAACTAGTTATACATTCCGATGCTTCACTTCAGGTTTACTGTATCCCTTGGACCTTCTTATTGACGGTGAAACACAGAAATTGCATCGGAATTAAATACAAAAGGCACAATGCCGACTTATGTTCAAGAAGACTGACTCATTTTACTGTCTATGTTTTGAACCATTCCTCTCACACTAGTTATTATCTTATTGACGATGAAACACAGAAATTGCATCGGAAATAAATACAAAACGCACAATGCCGACTCAACTACAAGAAGACTGACTCTTCCTACTGTCTATGTTTTGAACCATTCCTATGACACTAGTTATAGATTCTGATGCTTCTCTTCAGGTTTACTGTATCCCTTGGACCTTCTTAATGACGATGGAACACAGAAATTGCATCGGAATTAAATACAAAAGGCACAATGCCGACTTAAGTACAAGAAGACTGACTCTTCTTGCTGACTATGTTTTTAACCATTTCTGTGATACTAGTTATAGATTCCGATGCTTCACATCAGGTTTACTGTATCCCTTGGACCTTCTTATTGACGATGAAACACAGAAATTGCATCGGAATTAAATTAAAAGGCACAATGCCAAATTAAGTACAAGAGGACTGTCTCTTTAAATGCGAACATATTTAGGTTAGGCTTTACCGTGACTGTTACTGACATTAAATGAAACAACAATTTCACTGTTACCAGTCACCGTTTTTTATTTCCACGACGCGTTTCGAAGGTTTAAACCTCCATCATCGGGTGGGTTTACATTAGTAAGTATTACATTTGTGTGTGTGTTGTGTTACGATTTTTGGGGGAACTTGTGGCACTGCCTAGTGGAGAAACGAGACACTATTTCAGAATATGGTTTAGGATAACTTTTATGAAAAATTAAACTGATATCTAATGGTAAACATTAAATAAGTAAACTACAGTACCTTCAGTGATCACAGGTTCCTTTTGCTGTCGTAACACATCACATGTATACTGCCACATTTGTAAACAAATATGGCGTCTGGAATCAGCTGGGTGCAAAGTTCGTATAGCAGAAGTGAAGACATAATCGCAAAGCGCAAAGAATATATATCATAACAATATAATAACAGAATGATTGCTTTAAGCATTTGGTGGTGTTTGTTTTCAGGTGTCAAATATATGTGTGTGTACTTCAGGTGGTATATAAATCCAATTCTGACAAGTTAAAACAGCAAACATTCGTACTTGTTTATACAAACAGGTGAAATGTTAAAATGGCTTAAACATCATACTTATTGATAACAATTAGGTGAAATGTTACAGACTATAATTTCAATGACCATACTGGCTACAACAGTAAAATCATACATACATTACACTCTTTGATTGGGGTTAATAAACAGGTGTGAAGTGAGGGGCTGGAGGCAGAAGGAGAGGTAGAGAGAGGAAAGAGTGATTATTGAGAGGGAACATTTACATGGCAAGGAGTCTTATGATTGCATGTTGCATATAATAGTTGCCTAAAGGTTGGGGAATACATTGGTTAATGCTATGAAATATGCAGATAGATATACATTTGTGCCATTAGTTGATGTACATACAGTTTTAAGCTGACAAGGGGTACAAGCTGTTGGTGTGATGAATTATCTTTGAATGAGGTCAGTCTCTTGTACTCTTGGCAGCTGTCAATATTTATGGTAAATATTAGGTGTGTGTGTGTGTGTAAGTGTGTGTGTGCATTTTTATGAGTGTAGGCAGTTGCTGAAAACGGAGATGATACTATTGTAAATATTGTCATTTTTGTCATTTAAGATAGATTCTGGTTGTTTCATTTGATGTTTGTATATTTTGAGTGTTTCAAGGATGTCTAGTTTTCTGCCTTTTGGTTGGGTGTGTAGGATGCTAATGCTTGTGTTGTTAACATGGTGTTTTGTTTCATGCAAGTGTGTAGCTATTGCTGATGTGTGATATTTTTTGTTTTTTAGTGCTGCCATGTGTTCCTTGAACCTAATCTCAAATGATCTGCCTGTCTGGCCTATGTAGAAGCAGTCACAGTCCAAACATTCAATTTTGTACACACCTGTGTGATGAAGTGGGTTTCGTGTGCCGATGTTGTGGGGTAACTTCTGTCCAATCTTGTTGTCTGTTGTAAAGGATATGCTTATGCCTTTCCGTTTGAAGACATTGGCAATCTGGTATGAAATGTTACCCAGAAAGGGGATTGTATGGTAGACGTTATTTTCTTTTTGTTTTTTGTGCTGTGATTCCTTTGCCATTATTGAGTGTTTTAGGGTGTCTACTATGGAGCTGTTATAACCATTTTCAATAGCTGTTTGTTTTATTATTTCAATTTCTTGATCACATTTATCTTCCGAGAGTGGTAGTTGGATAGCTCTATTAATCATGTACCGGAATTCTGCCATTTTGTGTGCTGCGGGGTGGCAAGAGGAGTTGTGGATTGTGGTATGTGTTGTGGTAGGCTTCCGATAAATTTCAAATTGATGTCTGTTATTCTTTATTCTAATGGTAAGGTCTAGGAAATTTATACTGTCGTCTTTTTGGTGTTCAACTGTGAATTTTATGTTTTCATGGAAGTTGTTGAAAAACTGATTCAACTCACTGATGTCATCTTTAGTGCCTTTGATTAAAATGATGGTATCATCTACATATCTGTAGTAGTAGATGATATTTTTGAGGAGATGGTGATTGGAATTCAGGATTTTGTCTTCTAGGTTACTTATAAATATTTCTGCTAGCAACCCGGAAAGATTTGAGCCCATTGCCAGACCATCTGTTTGTTGGTAGATTTTATTGTTAAATTTAAAATAGTTGTGTGAAAGTGTGAATTCAAGTAGGTCCATTAGTTCATTAATGTGAGTTGAAGGGATATTTTTGTGTTTATGTAGGTTGGCATTAATTATCTGTAGTGTGGGATCTATTGGCACAGAGGAATATAGGTTTTGTATGTCAAATGAGGCAAGTGTGGCTCCCTCAGGTACTTGTATGTTTTTGACATATTGTGTAAATTCTGTTGTGTTTCTAAGTGTTCTCTCATTATTGAATGTGTATGCTTGTTTGAGAATTCTGAAGAGTATTTTATTGAGCTTGAATGTTGGGCTGTTCCTACAGTTCACTATGGGCCTGATGGGGGTCCCGTTTTTGTGGATCTTTGGTTGTGATCTAAGGCAAGGTGGTTGTGGGCTCATTGTTACAATGTTTCTTGCTTCTTGGATGGTGAGTAGAAAGTTAATGTTGTTTGAAATGTGTTTAATCTCCTTTTGTATTCTGGCTGTTGGATCTTTATGTATTTCAGTTATGTTGCTGGTTTGGAAGAAGTCTAAAGTTTTTTCTATGTATGTTGTTCTGTCCATTACAACAGTTGTGTTGCCCTTGTCAGCTTTTACAATTATAGCATTATTCACATTTAATTTAGTCTTAATGGTACGTGTAAGGGCTTCTTCTCTTTTCTTGTATGCTGGGAAAGGTTTTGCAATCTCCTTTTCAATGATTTCGTTAATTTTGTGGCAGGCTGATATTCTGTCAGTTTGCTTCTTAAGGGCGATGGTCGAGATCTGTGTTGCACAAGCGATGAGCTTTTCTTGGTTCTTTTGATCCAGCGGAGCTTGAACATTGTGCTTTAAGCCTTTGCAGAGTAGTGCCTCTTCTTCTGCAGTGAATGTTATGTTCGTGTTGTTGAGGAAGGGTGTGTAGAATGTGTGTTTCTTTTGGCTGTTTTGGTTCGGTTTGGGAGGTAGTTGTTGCATTATAAGACTGGCTAGTTTTTTCTTCTGTGTAGTTTTCGTTTTCTGTACGATGAACTCGGTGTACTCTTTGACTTTTTTGGTTATGGAATCATATTCTAATCTATGAAGCAACTTTCCCAACTGTAATTCTGCATTATAAAGCTGTGTATTGAACATTTGTTTTTTAATATAAAGCTCTTTCAGTTCATTTTTCACCCAGAGTTTTCGTGCGATTTCCAGTGTTTTCTTCGCAGTTGTTGTGTTTGTTTTGATGTCAATCTTGACATAATTTGGGATGACGTTATTCTTGAGACAATTCCTATTGAAGTGTATGTGTTGTGTCGTCATTGCGACCTTTTCTGCACTGTTTTTGTACTCGAAAATAGCCTTGATTGCCTGACTGGGCAGATTAACTTTAAATGCGAACATTTTTAGGTTAGGCTTTACCGTGACTGTTACTGACATTAAATGAAACAACAATTTCACTGTTACCAGTCACCGTTTCTTATTTCCACGACGCGTTTCGAAGGTTTAAACCTCCATCATCGGGTGGGTTTACATTAGTAAGTATTACATTTGTGTGTGTGTTGTGTTACGATTTTTGGGGGAACTTGTGGCACTGCCTAGTGGAGAAACGAGACACTATTTCAGAATATGGTTTAGGATAACTTTTATGAAAAATTAAACTGATATCTAATGGTAAACATTAAATAAGTAAACTACAGTACCTTCAGTGATCACAGGTTCCTTTTGCTGTCGTAACACATCACATGTATACTGCCACATTTGTAAACAAATATGGCGTCTGGAATCAGCTGGGTGCAAAGTTCGTATAGCAGAAGTGAAGACATAATCGCAAAGCGCAAAGAATATATATCATAACAATATAATAACAGAATGATTGCTTTAAGCATTTGGCGGTGTTTGTTTTCAGGTGTCAAATATATGTGTGTGTACTTCAGGTGGTATATAAATCCAATTCTGACAAGTTAAAACAGCAAACATTCGTACTTGTTTATACAAACAGGTGAAATGTTAAAATGGCTTAAACATCATACTTATTGATAACAATTAGGTGAAATGTTACAGACTATAATTTCAATGACCATACTGGCTACAACAGTAAAATCATACATACATTACACTCTTTGATTGGGGTTAATAAACAGGTGTGAAGTGAGGGGCTGGAGGCAGAAGGAGAGGTAGAGAGAGGAAAGAGTGATTATTGAGAGGGAACATTTACATGGCAAGGAGTCTTATGATTGCATGTTGCATATAATAGTTGCCTAAAGGTTGGGGAATACATTGGTTAATGCTATGAAATATGCAGATAGATATACATTTGTGCCATTAGTTGATGTACATACAGTTTTAAGCTGACAAGGGGTACAAGCTGTTGGTGTGATGAATTATCTTTGAATGAGGTCAGTCTCTTGTACTCTTGGCAGCTGTCAATATTTATGGTAAATATTAGGTGTGTGTGTGTGTGTAAGTGTGTGTGTGCATTTTTATCCTGAATTCCAATCACCATCTCCTCAAAAATATCATCTACTACTACAGATATGTAGATGATACCATCATTTTAATCAAAGGCACTAAAGATGACATCAGTGAGTTGAATCAGTTTTTCAACAACTTCCATGAAAACATAAAATTCACAGTTGAACACCAAAAAGACGACAGTATAAATTTCCTAGACCTTACCATTAGAATAAAGAATAACAGACATCAATTTGAAATTTATCGGAAGCCTACCACAACACATACCACAATCCACAACTCCTCTTGCCACCCCGCAGCACACAAAATGGCAGCATTCCGGTACATGATTAATAGAGCTATCCAACTACCACTCTCGGAAGATAAATGTGATCAAGAAATTGAAATAATAAAACAAACAGCTATTGAAAATGGTTATAACAGCTCCATAGTAGACACCCTAAAACACTCAATAATGGCAAAGGAATCACAACACAAAAAACAAAAAGAAAATAACGTCTACCATACAATCCCCTTTCTGGGTAACATTTCATACCAGATTGCCAATGTCTTCAAACGGAAAGGCATAAGCATATCCTTTACAACAGACAACAAGATTGGACAGAAGTTACCCCACAACATCGGCACACGAAACCCACTTCATCACACAGGTGTGTACAAAATTGAATGTTTGGACTGCGACTGCTTCTACATAGGCCAGACAGGCAGATCATTTGAGATTAGGTTCAAGGAACACATGGCAGCACTAAAAAACAAAAAATATCACACATCAGCAATAGCTACACACTTGCATGAAACAAAACACCATGTTAACAACACAAGCATTAGCATCCTACACACCCAACTAAAAGGCAGAAAACTAGACATCCTTGAAACACTCCAAATATACAAACATCAAATGAAACAACCAGAATCTATCTTAAATGACAAAAATGACAATATTTACAATAGTATCATCTCCGTTTTCAGCAACTGCCTACACTCATAAAAATGCACACACACACTTACACACACACACACACCTAATATTTACCATAAATATTGACAGCTGCCAAGAGTACAAGAGACTGACCTCATTCAAAGATAATTCATCACACCAACAGCTTGTACCCCTTGTCAGCTTAAAACTGTATGTACATCAACTAATGGCACAAATGTATATCTATCTGCATATTTCATAGCATTAACCAATGTATTCCCCAACCTTTAGGCAACTATTATATGCAACATGCAATCATAAGACTCCTTGCCATGTAAATGTTCCCTCTCAATAATCACTCTTTCCTCTCTCTACCTCTCCTTCTGCCTCCAGCCCCTCACTTCACACCTGTTTATTAACCCCAATCAAAGAGTGTAATGTATGTATGATTTTACTGTTGTAGCCAGTATGGTCATTGAAATTATAGTCTGTAACATTTCACCTAATTGTTATCAATAAGTATGATGTTTAAGCCATTTTAACATTTCACCTGTTTGTATAAACAAGTACGAATGTTTGCTGTTTTAACTTGTCAGAATTGGATTTATATACCACCTGAAGTACACACACATATATTTGACACCTGAAAACAAACACCACCAAATGCTTAAAGCAATCATTCTGTTATTATATTGTTATGATATATATTCTTTGCGCTTTGCGATTATGTCTTCACTTCTGCTATACGAACTTTGCACCCAGCTGATTCCAGACGCCATATTTGTTTACAAATGTGGCAGTATACATGTGATGTGTTACGACAGCAAAAGGAACCTGTGATCACTGAAGGTACTGTAGTTTACTTATTTAATGTTTACCATTAGATATCAGTTTAATTTTTCATAAAAGTTATCCTAAACCATATTCTGAAATAGTGTCTCGTTTCTCCACTAGGCAGTGCCACAAGTTCCCCCAAAAATCGTAACACAACACACACACAAATGTAATACTTACTAATGTAAACCCACCCGATGATGGAGGTTTAAACCTTCGAAACGCGTCGTGGAAATAAAAAAACGGTGACTGGTAACAGTGAAATTGTTGTTTCATTTAATGTCAGTAACAGTCACGGTAAAGCCTAACCTAAAAATGTTCGCATTTAAAGTTAATCTGCCCAGTCAGGCAATCAAGGCTATTTTCGAGTACAAAAACAGTGCAGAAAAGGTCGCAATGACGACACAACACATACACTTCAATAGGAATTGTCTCAAGAATAACGTCATCCCAAATTATGTCAAGATTGACATCAAAACAAACACAACAACTGCGAAGAAAACACTGGAAATCGCACGAAAACTCTGGGTGAAAAATGAACTGAAAGAGCTTTATATTAAAAAACAAATGTTCAATACACAGCTTTATAATGCAGAATTACAGTTGGGAAAGTTGCTTCATAGATTAGAATATGATTCCATAACCAAAAAAGTCAAAGAGTACACCGAGTTCATCGTACAGAAAACGAAAACTACACAGAAGAAAAAACTAGCCAGTCTTATAATGCAACAACTACCTCCCAAACCGAACCAAAACAGCCAAAAGAAACACACATTCTACACACCCTTCCTCAACAACACGAACATAACATTCACTGCAGAAGAAGAGGCACTACTCTGCAAAGGCTTAAAGCACAATGTTCAAGCTCCGCTGGATCAAAAGAACCAAGAAAAGCTCATCGCTTGTGCAACACAGATCTCGACCATCGCCCTTAAGAAGCAAACTGACAGAATATCAGCCTGCCACAAAATTAACGAAATCATTGAAAAGGAGATTGCAAAACCTTTCCCAGCATACAAGAAAAGAGAAGAAGCCCTTACACGTACCATTAAGACTAAATTAAATGTGAATAATGCTATAATTGTAAAAGCTGACAAGGGCAACACAACTGTTGTAATGGACAGAACAACATACATAGAAAAAACTTTAGACTTCTTCCAAACCAGCAACATAACTGAAATACATAAAGATCCAACAGCCAGAATACAAAAGGAGATTAAACACATTTCAAACAACATTAACTTTCTACTCACCATCCAAGAAGCAAGAAACATTGTAACAATGAGCCCACAACCACCTTGCCTTAGATCACAACCAAAGATCCACAAAAACGGGACCCCCATCAGGCCCATAGTGAACTGTAGGAACAGCCCAACATTCAAGCTCAATAAAATACTCTTCAGAATTCTCAAACAAGCATACACATTCAATAATGAGAGAACACTTAGAAACACAACAGAATTTACACAATATGTCAAAAACATACAAGTACCTGAGGGAGCCACACTTGCCTCATTTGACATACAAAACCTATATTCCTCTGTGCCAATAGATCCCACACTACAGATAATTAATGCCAACCTACATAAACACAAAAATATCCCTTCAACTCACATTAATGAACTAATGGACCTACTTGAATTCACACTTTCACACAACTATTTTAAATTTAACAATAAAATCTACCAACAAACAGATGGTCTGGCAATGGGCTCAAATCTTTCCGGGTTGCTAGCAGAAATATTTATAAGTAACCTAGAAGACAAAATCCTGAATTCCAATCACCATCTCCTCAAAAATATCATCTACTACTACAGATATGTAGATGATACCATCATTTTAATCAAAGGCACTAAAGATGACATCAGTGAGTTGAATCAGTTTTTCAACAACTTCCATGAAAACATAAAATTCACAGTTGAACACCAAAAAGACGACAGTATAAATTTCCTAGACCTTACCATTAGAATAAAGAATAACAGACATCAATTTGAAATTTATCTGAAGCCTACCACAACACATACCACAATCCACAACCCCTCTTGCCACCCCGCAGCACACAAAATGGCAGCATTCTGGTACATGATTAATAGAGCTATCCAACTACCACTCTCGGAAGATAAATGTGATCAAGAAATTGAAATAATAAAACAAACAGCTATTGAAAATGGTTATAACAGCTCCATAGTAGACACCCTAAAACACTCAATAATGGCAAAGGAATCACAACACAAAAAACAAAAAGAAAATAACGTCTACCATACAATCCCCTTTCTGGGTAACATTTCATACCAGATTGCCAATGTCTTCAAACGGAAAGGCATAAGCATATCCTTTACAACAGACAACAAGATTGGACTGAAGTTACCCCACAACATCGGCACACGAAACCCACTTCATCACACAGGTGTGTACAAAATTGAATGTTTGGACTGTGACTGCTTCTACATAGGCCAGACAGGCAGATCATTTGAGATTAGGTTCAAGGAACACATGGCAGCACTAAAAAACAAAAAATATCACACATCAGCAATAGCTACACACTTGCATGAAACAAAACACCATGTTAACAACACAAGCATTAGCATCCTACACACCCAACTAAAAGGCAGAAAACTAGACATCCTTGAAACACTCCAAATATACAAACATCAAATGAAACAACCAGAATCTATCTTAAATGACAAAAATGACAATATTTACAATAGTATCATCTCCGTTTTCAGCAACTGCCTACACTCATAAAAATGCACACACACACTTACACACACACACACACCTAATATTTACCATAAATATTGACAGCTGCCAAGAGTACAAGAGACTGACCTCATTCAAAGATAATTCATCACACCAACAGCTTGTACCCCTTGTCAGCTTAAAACTGTATGTACATCAACTAATGGCACAAATGTATATCTATCTGCATATTTCATAGCATTAACCAATGTATTCCCCAACCTTTAGGCAACTATTATATGCAACATGCAATCATAAGACTCCTTGCCATGTAAATGTTCCCTCTCAATAATCACTCTTTCCTCTCTCTACCTCTCCTTCTGCCTCCAGCCCCTCACTTCACACCTGTTTATTAACCCCAATCAAAGAGTGTAATGTATGTATGATTTTACTGTTGTAGCCAGTATGGTCATTGAAATTATAGTCTGTAACATTTCACCTAATTGTTATCAATAAGTATGATGTTTAAGCCATTTTAACATTTCACCTGTTTGTATAAACAAGTACGAATGTTTGCTGTTTTAACTTGTCAGAATTGGATTTATATACCACCTGAAGTACACACACATATATTTGACACCTGAAAACAAACACCGCCAAATGCTTAAAGCAATCATTCTGTTATTATATTGTTATGATATATATTCTTTGCGCTTTGCGATTATGTCTTCACTTCTGCTATACGAACTTTGCACCCAGCTGATTCCAGACGCCATATTTGTTTACAAATGTGGCAGTATACATGTGATGTGTTACGACAGCAAAAGGAACCTGTGATCACTGAAGGTACTGTAGTTTACTTATTTAATGTTTACCATTAGATATCAGTTTAATTTTTCATAAAAGTTATCCTAAACCATATTCTGAAATAGTGTCTCGTTTCTCCACTAGGCAGTGCCACAAGTTCCCCCAAAAATCGTAACACAACACACACACAAATGTAATACTTACTAATGTAAACCCACCCGATGATGGAGGTTTAAACCTTCGAAACGCGTCGTGGAAATAAAAAACGGTGACTGGTAACAGTGAAATTGTTGTTTCATTTAATGTCAGTAACAGTCACGGTAAAGCCTAACCTAAAAATGTTCGCATTTAAAGTTAATCTGCCCAGTCAGGCAATCAAGGCTATTTTCGAGTACAAAAACAGTGCAGAAAAGGTCGCAATGACGACACAACACATACACTTCAATAGGAATTGTCTCAAGAATAACGTCATCCCAAATTATGTCAAGATTGACATCAAAACAAACACAACAACTGCGAAGAAAACACTGGAAATCGCACGAAAACTCTGGGTGAAAAATGAACTGAAAGAGCTTTATATTAAAAAACAAATGTTCAATACACAGCTTTATAATGCAGAATTACAGTTGGGAAAGTTGCTTCATAGATTAGAATATGATTCCATAACCAAAAAAGTCAAAGAGTACACCGAGTTCATCGTACAGAAAACGAAAACTACACAGAAGAAAAAACTAGCCAGTCTTATAATGCAACAACTACCTCCCAAACCGAACCAAAACAGCCAAAAGAAACACACATTCTACACACCCTTCCTCAACAACACGAACATAACATTCACTGCAGAAGAAGAGGCACTACTCTGCAAAGGCTTAAAGCACAATGTTCAAGCTCCGCTGGATCAAAAGAACCAAGAAAAGCTCATCGCTTGTGCAACACAGATCTCGACCATCGCCCTTAAGAAGCAAACTGACAGAATATCAGCCTGCCACAAAATTAACGAAATCATTGAAAAGGAGATTGCAAAACCTTTCCCAGCATACAAGAAAAGAGAAGAAGCCCTTACACGTACCATTAAGACTAAATTAAATGTGAATAATGCTATAATTGTAAAAGCTGACAAGGGCAACACAACTGTTGTAATGGACAGAACAACATACATAGAAAAAACTTTAGACTTCTTCCAAACCAGCAACATAACTGAAATACATAAAGATCCAACAGCCAGAATACAAAAGGAGATTAAACACATTTCAAACAACATTAACTTTCTACTCACCATCCAAGAAGCAAGAAACATTGTAACAATGAGCCCACAACCACCTTGCCTTAGATCACAACCAAAGATCCACAAAAACGGGACCCCCATCAGGCCCATAGTGAACTGTAGGAACAGCCCAACATTCAAGCTCAATAAAATACTCTTCAGAATTCTCAAACAAGCATACACATTCAATAATGAGAGAACACTTAGAAACACAACAGAATTTACACAATATGTCAAAAACATACAAGTACCTGAGGGAGCCACACTTGCCTCATTTGACATACAAAACCTATATTCCTCTGTGCCAATAGATCCCACACTACAGATAATTAATGCCAACCTACATAAACACAAAAATATCCCTTCAACTCACATTAATGAACTAATGGACCTACTTGAATTCACACTTTCACACAACTATTTTAAATTTAACAATAAAATCTACCAACAAACAGATGGTCTGGCAATGGGCTCAAATCTTTCCGGGTTGCTAGCAGAAATATTTATAAGTAACCTAGAAGACAAAATCCTGAATTCCAATCACCATCTCCTCAAAAATATCATCTACTACTACAGATATGTAGATGATACCATCATTTTAATCAAAGGCACTAAAGATGACATCAGTGAGTTGAATCAGTTTTTCAACAACTTCCATGAAAACATAAAATTCACAGTTGAACACCAAAAAGACGACAGTATAAATTTCCTAGACCTTACCATTAGAATAAAGAATAACAGACATCAATTTGAAATTTATCGGAAGCCTACCACAACACATACCACAATCCACAACTCCTCTTGCCACCCCGCAGCACACAAAATGGCAGCATTCCGGTACATGATTAATAGAGCTATCCAACTACCACTCTCGGAAGATAAATGTGATCAAGAAATTGAAATAATAAAACAAACAGCTATTGAAAATGGTTATAACAGCTCCATAGTAGACACCCTAAAACACTCAATAATGGCAAAGGAATCACAACACAAAAAACAAAAAGAAAATAACGTCTACCATACAATCCCCTTTCTGGGTAACATTTCATACCAGATTGCCAATGTCTTCAAACGGAAAGGCATAAGCATATCCTTTACAACAGACAACAAGATTGGACAGAAGTTACCCCACAACATCGGCACACGAAACCCACTTCATCACACAGGTGTGTACAAAATTGAATGTTTGGACTGTGACTGCTTCTACATAGGCCAGACAGGCAGATCATTTGAGATTAGGTTCAAGGAACACATGGCAGCACTAAAAAACAAAAAATATCACACATCAGCAATAGCTACACACTTGCATGAAACAAAACACCATGTTAACAACACAAGCATTAGCATCCTACACACCCAACCAAAAGGCAGAAAACTAGACATCCTTGAAACACTCCAAATATACAAACATCAAATGAAACAACCAGAATCTATCTTAAATGACAAAAATGACAATATTTACAATAGTATCATCTCCGTTTTCAGCAACTGCCTACACTCATAAAAATGCACACACACACTTACACACACACACACACCTAATATTTACCATAAATATTGACAGCTGCCAAGAGTACAAGAGACTGACCTCATTCAAAGATAATTCATCACACCAACAGCTTGTACCCCTTGTCAGCTTAAAACTGTATGTACATCAACTAATGGCACAAATGTATATCTATCTGCATATTTCATAGCATTAACCAATGTATTCCCCAACCTTTAGGCAACTATTATATGCAACATGCAATCATAAGACTCCTTGCCATGTAAATGTTCCCTCTCAATAATCACTCTTTCCTCTCTCTACCTCTCCTTCTGCCTCCAGCCCCTCACTTCACACCTGTTTATTAACCCCAATCAAAGAGTGTAATGTATGTATGATTTTACTGTTGTAGCCAGTATGGTCATTGAAATTATAGTCTGTAACATTTCACCTAATTGTTATCAATAAGTATGATGTTTAAGCCATTTTAACATTTCACCTGTTTGTATAAACAAGTACGAATGTTTGCTGTTTTAACTTGTCAGAATTGGATTTATATACCACCTGAAGTACACACACATATATTTGACACCTGAAAACAAACACCGCCAAATGCTTAAAGCAATCATTCTGTTATTATATTGTTATGATATATATTCTTTGCGCTTTGCGATTATGTCTTCACTTCTGCTATACGAACTTTGCACCCAGCTGATTCCAGACGCCATATTTGTTTACAAATGTGGCAGTATACATGTGATGTGTTACGACAGCAAAAGGAACCTGTGATCACTGAAGGTACTGTAGTTTACTTATTTAATGTTTACCATTAGATATCAGTTTAATTTTTCATAAAAGTTATCCTAAACCATATTCTGAAATAGTGTCTCGTTTCTCCACTAGGCAGTGCCACAAGTTCCCCCAAAAATCGTAACACAACACACACACAAATGTAATACTTACTAATGTAAACCCACCCGATGATGGAGGTTTAAACCTTCGAAACGCGTCGTGGAAATAAAAAACGGTGACTGGTAACAGTGAAATTGTTGTTTCATTTAAGGACTGTCTCTTCTTACTGCCTATGTTTTGAACCATTCCTGTGACACTAGTTGTAGATTCCGATGCTTCACTTCAGGTTTACTGTATCCCTCTGACCTTCTTATTGACGATGAAACACAGAAATTGCATCGGAATTAAATACAAAAGGCACAATGCCGACTTAAGTACAAGAAGACTGACTTTACCTACTCTCTATGCTTTGAACCATACCAGTGACTCTAGTTATAGATTCCGATGCTTAACTTCAGGTTTACTGTATCTCTCTGACCTTCTTATTGACGATTATACACAGAAATTGCATCGGAATTAAATACAAAAGGCACAATGCCGACTTAAGTACAAGAAGACTGACTCTTCATACTGACTATGTTTTTAACCATTTCTGTGACACTAGTTATAGATTCCGATGCTTCACATCAGGTTTACTGTATCCCTTGGACCTTCTTATTGACGATGAAACACAGAAATTGCATCGGAATTAAATTAAAAGGCACAATGCCGAATTAAGTACAAGAAGACAGTCTCTTCTTACTGCCTATGTTTTGACCCATTCCTGTGACACTAGTTGTAGATTCCGATGCTTCACTTCAGGATTACTGTATCCCTCTGACCTTCTTATTGACGATGAAACACAGAAATTGCATCGGAATTAAATACAGAAGGCACAATGCCGACTTAAGTACAAGAAGACTGACTCTTCCTGCTCTCTATGCTTTGAACCATTCCAGTGACTCTAGTTATAGATTCCGATGCTTCACTTCAGGTTTACTGTATCCCTCAGACCTTCTTATTGACGATTAAACACAGAAATTGCATCGGAATTAAATACAAAAGGCACAATGCCGACTTAAGTACAAGAACACTGACTCTTATTACTGTCTATGCTTTCAACCATTCCTGTGACACTAGTTTTAGATTCCGATGCTTCACTTCAGGTTTACTGTATCCCTTGGACCTTCTTTTTGACGATGAAACACAGTAATTGTATCGGAATTAAATACAAAAGACACAATGCCGACTTAAGTACAAGAAGAATGACTCTTCCTACTGTCTATGTTTTGAACCATTCCTGTGACACTAGTTATAGATTCCGATGCCACACTTCAGGTTTACTGTATCCCTCTGACCTTCCTATTGAAGATGAAACACAGAAATTGCATCGGAATTAAATAGAAAAGGCACAATGCCGACTTAAGTACAAGAAGACTGACTCTTCTTACTGTCTATGTTTGAACGATTCCTGTGATTCTAGTTATAGTTTCCGATGCTTCACTTCAATTTCTCTGTATCCCTTGGACATTCTTTTTGACGATGGAACACAGTAATTGTATCTGAATTAAATACAAATGGCACAATGCCGACTTAAGTACAAGAAGAATGACTCTTCCTACTGTCAATGTTTTGAACCATTCCTGTGACACTAGTTATAGATTCCGATGCCTCACTTCAGGTTTACTGTATCCCTCTGACCATCTTATTGATGATGAAACAAAGAAATTGCATCGGGAATAAATACAAAAGGCACAATGCCGACTCAAGTACAAGAAGACTGACTCTTCCTACTGTCTATGTTTTGAACCGTTCCTGTGACGCTAGTTATAGATTCCGGTGCTTCACTTCAGGTTTACTGTATGTCTCTGACCTTCGTATTGACGATTAAACACAGAAATTGCGTTGGAATTAAATAGAAAAGGCACATTGCCGACTTAAGTACAAGAAGACTGACTCTTCTTACTGACTATGTTTTTAACCATTTCTGTGACACTAGTTATAGATTCCGATGCTTCACATCAGGTTTACTGTATCGCTTGGACCTTCTTATTGACGATGAAACACAGAAATAGAATCGGAATTAAATTAAAAGGCACAATGCGAATTAAGTACAAGAAGACTGTCTCTTCTTACTGCTTATGTTTTGAACCATTCCTGTGACACTAGTAGTAGATTCCGATGCTTCACTTCAGGTTTACTGTATCCCTCTGACCTTCTTATTGACAATGAAACACAGAAATTGCATCGGAATTAAATACAGAAGGCACAATGCCGACTTAAGTACAAGAAGACTGACTCTTCAAACTCTCTATGCTTTGAACCATTCCAGTGACTCTAGTTATAGATTCCTATGCTTCACGTCAGGTTTACTGTATCCCTCTGACGTTCTTACTGACGATTAAACACAGAAATTGCATCGAAATTAAATACAAAAGGCACAATGCCGACTTAAGTACAAGAAGACTGACTCTTATTACTGTCTATGTTTTCAACCATTCCAATGACAGTAGTTTTAGATTCCGATGCTTCTCTTTAGGTTTACTGTATCCCTTGGACCTTCTTATTGACGATGAAACACAGAAATTGAATCGGAATTAAATACAAAAGGCACAATGCCGACTTATGTTCAAGAAGACTGACTCGTCTTACTGTCTATGTTATGAACCATTCCTCTCACACTAGTTATAGACTCCGATGCTTCACTTCAGGTTTACTGTATCCCTTGGCCTTCTAATTGACGACGAAACACAGAAATTGCATCGGAATTAAATAGAAAAGGCACAATGCCGACATAAGTACTAAAAGAGTGACCCTTCCTATTGTCTATGTTTTGAACCATTTCTGTGACACTAGTTATAGATTCCGATGCTTCACTTCTGGTTTACTGTATCCCTCTGACCTTCTTATTGACGATGAAACACAGAAATTGCATCGGAATTAGATAGAAAAGGCACAATGCCGACTTAAGTACAAGAAGACTAACTCATCTTACTGCCTATGTTTTTAACCATTCCTTTGACACTATTTATAGATTCCGATGCTTCACTTCAGGTTTACTGTATCCCTCTGACCTTCCTATTGAAGATGAAACACAGAAATTGCATCGGAATTAAATAGAAAAGGCACAATGCCGACTTAAGTACAAGGAGCCTGACTCTTCTTACTGTCTATGTTTGAACGATTCCTGTGACACTAGTTATAGATTCCGATACTTCACTTCAGGTTTACTGTATCCCTCGGACCTTCTTGTTGACGATGACACACAGTAATTGTATCGGAATTAAATACAAAAGGCACAATGCTGACTTAAGTACAAGAAGAATGACTCTTCCTACTGTCTATGTTTTGAACCATTCCTGTGACACTAGTTATACATGCCGATGCTTCACTTCAGGTTTACTGTATCCCTTGGACCTTCTTATTGACGGTGAAACACAGAAATTGCATCGGAATTAAATACAAAAGGCACAATGCCGACTTAAGTTCAAGAAGACTGACTCATTTTACTGTCTATGTTTTGAACCATTCCTCTCACACTAGTTATCATCTTATTGACGATGAAACACAGAAATTGCATCGGAAATAAATACAAAAGGCACATTGCCGACTCAAGTACAAGAAGACTGACTCTTCCTACTGTCTATGTTTTGAACCAATCCTGTGACACTAGTTATACATTCCGATGCTACACTTCAGTTTTACTGTATCCCTCTGACCTTCTTATTGACGATGAAACACAGAAATTGCATCGGAATTAAATAGAAAAGGCACAACGCCGACTTAAGTACAAGAAGACTGACTCTTCTTACTGACTATGTTTTGAACCATACCTGTGACACTAGTTATAGATTCCGATGCCTCACTTCAGGTTTACTGTATCCCTTGGACCTTCTTATTGACGATGAAACACAGAAATTACATCGGAATTAAATAGAAAAGTCCCAATGCCGACTTAAGTACAAGAAGATTGACTCTTATTACTCTCTATGTTTTAAACCATTCCTGTGACACTAGTTATAGATTCCGATGCTTCACTTCAGGTTTACTGTATCGCTTGGACCTTGTTGTTGACGGTGACACACAGAAATTGCATCGGAATTAAATACAAAAGGCACTAGGCCGACTTATGTTCAAGAAGACTGACTCATCTTACTGTCTATGTTTTGAACCATTCCTCTCACACTAGTTATAGATTCCGATGCTTCTCTTCAGGTTTACTGTATCCTTTGGACCTTCTTATTGACGACGAAACACAGAAATTGCATCGGAATTAAATAGAAAAGGCACAATGCCGACATAAGTACAAAAAGACTGACCCTTCCTATTGTCTATGTTTTGAACCATTCCTGTGACACTAGTTATAGATTCCGATACTTCACTTCCGGTTTACTGTATCCCTCTGACCTTCTTATTGACGATGAAACACAGAAATTGCATCGGAATTAGATAGAAAAGGCACAATGCCGACTTAAGAACAAGAAGACTAACTCACCTTACTGCCTATGATTTTAACCATTCCTTTGACACTAGTTATAGATTCCGATGTTTCACTTCAGGTTTACTGTATCCCTCTGACCTTCCTATTGAAGATGAAACACAGAAATTGCATCGGAATTAAATAGAAAAGGCACAATTCCGACTTAAGTACAAGAAGACTGACTCTTCTCACTGTCTATGTTTGAACGATTACTGTGACACTAGTTATGGAATCCGATGCTTCACTTCAGGCTTACTGTATCTTTTGGACCTTCTTTTTGACGATGAAACACAGTAATTGTATCGGATATAAATACAAAAGGCACAATGCCGACTTAAGTACAAGAAGAATGACTCTTCCTTCTGTCTATGTTTTGAACCATTCCTATGACACTAGTTATAGATTCCGATGCCTCACTTCAGGTTCACTGTATCCCTCTGACCTTCTTATTGGTGATGAAACACAGAGATTGCATTGGAAATAAATACAAAAGGCACAATGCCGACCCAAGTACAAGAAGACTGACTCTTCCTACTGTCTATGGTTTGAACCATTCCTGTGACACTAGTAATAGATTCCGATGCTTCACTTCAGGTTTACTGTTTCCCTTGGACCTTGTTAATGACGATGGAACACAGAAATTGCATCGGAATTAAATACAAAAGGCACAATGCGACTTAAGTACCAGAAGACTGACTCTTATTACTGTCTATGTCTTGAACCATTCCTCTGACACTAGTTATAGATTCCGATGCATCACTTCAGGTTTACTGTATCCCTCTGACCTTCCTATTGAGGATGAAACACAGAAATTGCATCGGAATTAAATAGAAAAGGCACAATGCCGACTTAAGTACAAAAAGACTGACTCTTCTTCCTGTCTATGTTCGAACGATTCCTGTGACACTAGTTATAGTTTCGATGCTTCACTTCAATTTTACTGTATCCCTTGGACATTCTTTTTGACGATGGAACACAGTAATTGTATCGGAGTTAAATACAAATGGCACAATGCCGATTTAAGTACAAGAAAATTGACTCTTCCTACTGTCAATGCTTTGAACCATTCCTGTGATACTAGTTATAGATTCCGATGCCTCACTTCAGGTTTACTGTATCCCTCTGACCATCTTATTGGTGATGAAACAATGAAATTGCATCGGGAATAAATACAAAAGGCACAATGCCGACTCAAGTACAAGAATACTGACTCTTCCTACTGTCTATGATTTGAACCATTCCTGTGAAACTAGTTGTAGATTCCGATGCTTCACTTCAGGTTTACTGTATCCCTCTGACCTTCTTATTGACGATGAAACACAGAAATTGCATCGGAATTAAATACAAAAGGCACAATGCCGACTTAAGTACAAGAAGACTGACTCTTCCTACTCTCTATGCTTTGAACCATTCCAGTGACTCTAGTTATAGATTCCGATGCTTCTCTTCAGGTTTACTGTATCCCTCTGACCTTCTTATTAACGGTTAAACACAGAAATTGCATCGGAATTAAATACAAAAGGCACAATGCCGACTTAAGTACAAGAAGACTGACTCTTATTACTGTCTATGTTTTCAACCATTCCTGTGACACTAGTTTTAGATTCCGATGCTTCACTTCAGGTTTACTGTATCCCTTGGACCTTCTTGTTGACGGTGAAACACAGAAATTGCATCGGAATTAAATACAAAAGGCACATGGCCGACTTATGTTCAAGAAGACTGACTCATCTTACTGTCTATGCTTTGAACCATTCCTCTCACACTAGTTATAGACTCCGATGCTTCACTTCAGGTTTACCGTATCCCTTGGACCTTCTTATTGACGACGAAACACAGAAATTGCATCGGAATAAAATAGAAAAGGCACAATGCCGACATAAGTACAAAAAGACTGACCCTTCCTATTGTCTATGTTTTGAACCATTACTGTGGCATTAGTTATAGATTCTGATGCTTCACTTCCGGTTTACTGTATCCCTCTGACCTTCCTATTGAAGATGAAACACAGAAATTGCATCGGAATTAAATAAAAAGGCACAATGCCAAATTAATTCAAGAAGACTGACTCTTCTTACTGACTATGTTTTGAACCATTCCTGTGACACTAGTTATAGATTCCGATGCTTCACTTCAGGTTTACTGTATCCCTCTGACCTTCTTATTGACGATGAAACACAGAATTAGCATCGGAATTAAATACAAAAGGCACAATGCCGACTCAAATACAAGAAGACTAACTCATCTTACTGCCTATGTTTTTAACCATTCCTTGGACACTAGTTATAGATTCCGATGCTTCACTTCAGGTTTACTGTATCCCTCTGACCTTCCTATTAAAGATGAAACACAGAAATTGCATCGGAATTAAATAGAGAAGGCACAATGCCGACTTAAGTACAAGTAGACTGACTCTTCTTACTGTCTATGTTTGAACGATTCCTGTGACACTAGTTATAGATTCCGATACTTCACTTCAGGTTTACTGTATCCCTCGGACCTTCTTTTTGACGATGAAACAGAGTAATTGTATCGGAATTAAATACAAAAGGCACAATGCTGACTTAAGTACAAGAAGAATGACTCTTCCTACTGTCTATGCTTTGAACCATTCCTATGACACTAGTTATAGAATCCGATCCCTCACTTCCGGTTTACTGTATCCCTCTGACCTTCTTATTGCTGATGAAACACAGAAATTGCATCGGAAATAAATACAAAAGGCACAATGCCGACTGAAGTACAAGAAGACAGACCCTTCCTACTGTCTGTGTTTTGAACCATTCCTGTGACACTAGTTATACATTCCGATGCTTCACTTCAGGTTTACTGTATCCCTTGGACCGTCTTATTGACGGTGAAACACAGAAATTGCATCGGAATTAAATACAAAAGGCACAATGCCGACTTATGTTCAAGAAGACTGACTCATTTTACTGTCTATGTTTTGAACCATTCCTCTCACACTAGTTATCATCTTATTGACGATGAAACACAGAAATTGCATCGGAAATAAATACAAAAGGCACATTGCCGACTCAAGTACAAGAAGACTGACTCTTCCTACTGTCTATGTTTTGAACCAATCCTGTGACACTAGTTATACATTCCGATGCTTCACTTCAGGTTTACTGTATCCCTCTGACGTTCTTATTGACGATGAAACACAGAAATTGCATCGGAATTAAATAGAAAAAGCACAACGCCGACTTAAGTACAAGAAGACTGACTTCTCTTACTGACTATGATTTGAACCATACCTGTGACACTAGTTATAGATTCCGATGCGTCACTTCAGGTTTACTGTATCCCTTGGACCTTCTTATTGACGATGAAACACAGAAATTGCATCGGAATGAAATAGAAAAGTCCCAATGCCGACTTAAGTACAAGAAGACTGACTCTTCCTACTGTCTATGTTTTGAATCATTCCGGTGACACTAGTTATACATTTCGATGCTTCACTTCAGGTTTACTGTATCCCTCTGGCCTTCTAATTGACGATGAATCTTAGAAATTGCATCGGAATTAAATAAAAAGGCACAATGCCGAATTAAGTACAAGAAGACTGACTCTTCTTACTGACTATGATTTGAACCATTCCTGTGACACTAGTTATAGATTCCGATGCTTCACTTCAGGTTTACTCAATCCCTCTGACCTTCTTATTGACGATGAAACACAGAAATTGCATCGGAATTAAATACAAAAGGCACAATGCTGACTTAAGTACAAGAAGATTGACTCATATTACTCTCTATGTTTTGAACCATTCCTGTGACACTAGTTATAGATTCCGATGCTTCACTTCAGGTTTACTGTATCGCTTGGGCCTTCTTGTTGACGGTGAAACACAGAAATTGCATCGGAATTAAATACTAAAGGCACAATGCCGACTTATGTTCAAGAAGACTGACTCATCTTACTGCCTGTGATCTTAACCATTCCTTTGACACTAGTTATACATTCCGATGCTTCACTTCAGGTTTACTGTATCCCTCTGACCTTCCTATTGAAGATGAAACACAGAAATTGCATCGGAATTAAATAGAAAAGGCACAATGCCGACTTAAGAACAAGAAGACTAACTCATCTTACTGCCTATGATCTTAACCATTCCTTTGACACTAGTTATACATTCCGATGCTTCACTTCAGGTTTACTGTATCCCTCTGACCTTCCTATTGAAGATGAAACACAGAAATTGCATCGGAATTAAATAGAAAAGCACAATGCCGACTTAAGTACAAGAAGACTGACTCTTCTTACTGTCTATGTCTTGAACCATTCCTCTGACACTAGTTATAGATTCCGATGCTTCACTTCAGGTTTACTGTATCCCTCTGACCTTCCTATTGAAGATGAAACACAGAAATTTCATCGGAATTAAATAGAAAAGGCACAATGCCGACTTAAGTACAAGAAGACTGATTCTTCTTACTGTCTATGTTTTGACGATTCCTGTGACACTAGTTATAGATTCCGATGATTCATTTCAATTTTACTGTATCCCTTGGACATTCCTTTTGACAATGGAACACAGTAATTGTATCGGAATTAAATACAAATGGCACAATGCCGACTTAAGTACAAGAAGAATGACTCTTCCTACTGTCAATGTTTTGAACCATTCCTGTGACACTAGTTATAGATTCCGATGCCTCACTTCAGGTTTACTGTATCCCTCTGACCTTCTTATTGCTGATGAAAAACAGACATTGCATCGAAAATAAATACAAAAGGCACAATGCCGACTGAAGTACAAGAAGACTGACTCTTCCTACTGTCTATGTTTTGAACCATTCCTGTGACACTAGTTATACATTCCGATGCTTCACTTCAGATTTACTGTATCCCTTGGACCGTCTTATTGACGGTGAAACACAGAAATTGCATCGGAATTAAATACAAAAGGCACAATGCCGACTTATGTTCAAGAAGACTGACTCATTTTACTGTCTATGTTTTGAACCATTCCTCTCACACTAGTTTTCATCTTATTGACGATGAAACACAGAAATTGCATCGGAAATAAATACAAAAGGCACATTGCCGACTCAAGTACAAGAAGACTGACTCTTCCTACTGTCAATGTTTTGAACCAATCCTGTGACACTAGTTATACATTCCGATGCTTCACTTCAGGTTTACTGTATCCCTCTGACCTTCTTATTGACGATGAAACACAGAAATTGCATCGGAATTAAATAGAAAAGGCACAACGCCTACTTAAGTACAAGAAGACTGTCTCTTCTTACTGACTATGATTTGAACCATACCTGTGACACTAGTTATAGATTCCGATGCGTCACTTCAAGTTTACTGTATCCCTTGGACCTTCTTGTTGACGATGAAACACAGAAATTGCATCGGAATTAAATAGAAAAGTCCCAATGCCGACTTAAGTACAAGAAGACTGACTCTTCCTACTGTCTATGTTTTGAATCATTCCGGTGGCACTAGTTATACATTTCGATGCTTCACTTCAGGTTTACTGTATCCCTCTGACCTTCTTATTGACGATGAAACACAGAAATTGCATCGGAATTAAATTCAAAAGGCACAATGCCGACTTAAGTACAAGAAGACTGACCCTTCTTACTGTCTATGATTTGAACCATTCCTGTGACACTAGTTATAGATTCCGATGATTCACTTAAGGTTTACTGTATCCCTCAGACCGTTTATTGACGATGAAACACAGAAATTGCATCGGAATTAAATAGAAAAGGCACAATGCCGACTTAAGTACAAGAAGAATGAATCTTCCTACTGTCTATGTTTTGAACAATTCCTGTGAAACTAGTTATAGATACCGATGGTTCACTTCAGGTTTACTGTATCTCTCTGACCTTCTTATTGACGATGAAACACAGAAATTGCATCGGAAATAAATAGAAAAGGCACAATGCCGACTCAAGTAGAAAAAGACTGACTCTTCCTACTGTCTATATTTACATGATTCCTGTGACACTAGTTATACATTCCGATGCTTCACTTCAGGTTTACTGTATCCCTCTGACCTTCTTATTGACGATGAATCACAGAAATGGCATCGGAATTATATAGAAAATGCACAATGCCGACTTAAGTACAAGAAGACTGACACTTCTTACTGACTATGTATTGAACCATTTCTGTGACACTAGTTATAGATTCCAATGCTTCACTTCAGGTTTACTGTATCCCTCTGGCCTTCTTATTGACGATGAAATTTAGAAATTGCATCGGAATTAAATAAAAAGGCACAATGCCGAATTAAGTACAAGAAGACTGACTCTTCTTACTGACTATGTTCTGAACCATTCCTGTGACACTAGTTATAGATTCTGATGCTTCACTTCAGGTTTACTCTATCCCTCTGACCTTCTTATTGACGATGAAACACAGAAATTGCATCGGAATTAAATACGAAAGGCACAATGCCGACTAAAGTACAAGAAGATTGACTCATATTACTCTCTATGTTTTGCACCATTCCTGTGACACTAGTTATAGATTCCGATGCTTCACTTCAGGTTTACTGTATCGCTTGGAACTTCTTGTTGACGGTGAAACACAGAAATTGCATCGGAATTAAATACTAAAGGCACAGTGCCGACTTATGTTCAAGAAGTCTGACTCATCTTACGGTCTATGCTTTGAACCATTCCTCTCACACTAGTTATAGATTCCGCTGCTTCACTTCAGGTTTACTGTATCCCTTGGACCTTCTTATTGACGACGAAACACAGAAATTGCATCGGAATTAAATAGAAAAGGCACAATGCCGACTTAAGTACAAGAAGACTGATTCTTCTTACTGTCTATGTTTGAACGATTCCTGTGACACTAGTCATAGATTCCGATGATTCTCTTCAATTTTACTGTATCCCTTGGACATTCTTTTTGACGATGGAACACAGTAATTGTATCGGAATTAAATACAAATGGCACAATGCCGACTTAAGTACAAGAAGAATGACTCTTCCTACTGTCAATGTTTTGAACCATTCCTGTGACACTAGTTATAGATTCCGATGCCTCACTTCAGGTTTACTGTATCCCTCTGACCATCTTATTGATGATGAAACACAGAAATTGCATCGGGAATAAATACAAAAGGCACAATGCCGACTCAAGTACAAGAAGACTGACTCTTCCTACTGTCTACGATTTGAACCATTCCTGTGACACTAGTTATAGATTCCGATGCTTCACTTCAGGTTTACTGTATCCCTCTGACCTTCGTATTGACGATGAAACACAGAAGTTGCGTCGGAATTAAATAGAAAAGGCAATATGCCGACATAAGTACAAGAAGACTGACTCTTCTTACTGACTATGTTTTGAACCATTTCTGTGACACTAGTTATAGATTCCGATGCTTCACATCTGGTTTACTGTATCCCTTGGACCTTCTTATTGACGATGAAACACAGAAATTGCATCGGAATTAAATTAAAAGGCACAATGCCGAATAAAGTACAAGAAGACTGACTCTTCTTACTGCCTATGTTTTGAACCATTCCTGTGACACCAGTTATTGATTCCGAAGATTAACTTCAGGTTTACTATATCCCTCTGACCTTCTTATTGACGATGAAACACAGAAATTGCATCGGAATTAAATACAAAAGGCACAATGCCGACTTAAGTACAAGAAGACCGACTCTTCCCACTCTCTATGATTTGAACCATTCCAGTGACTCTAGTTATAGATTCCGATGCTTCACTTCAGGTTTACTGTATCCCTCTGACCTTCTTATTGGCGATTAAACACAGAAATTGCATTGGAATTAAATACAAAAGGCACAATGCCGACTTAAGTACAAGAAGACTGACTCTTATTACTGTCTATGTTTTCAACCATTCCTGTGACACTAGTTTTAGATTCCGATGCTTCACATCAGGTTTACTGTATCCCTTGGACCTTCTTATTGACGATGAAGCACAGAAATTGCAACGGAATTAAATAGAAAAGGCACAATGCCGACTTCAGTACAAGAAGACTGACTTTTCTTACTATCTATGCTTTGAACCATTCCTGTGACACTAGTTATAGATTCCGATGCTTCACTTCAGGTGTACCGCATCCCTTGGACCTTCTTATTGACGATGTAACACAGAAACAGCATCGGAATTAAATAGAAAGGGCACAATGCCGACTTAAGAACAAGAAGACTGACTCGTCTTACTGACTATGTTTTGAACCATTCCTGTGACACTAGTTATAGATTCCGATGCCTCACTGCAGGTTTACTGATTCCCTTGGATCTTTTTATTGACGATGAAAGACAGAAATTGCATCGGAATGAAATACAAAAGGCACAATGCCGACTTAAGTACAAGAAGACTGACTCTTCCTACTGTCTATGTTTTGAACCTTTCCTGTGACACTAGTTATAAATTCCGATGCCTCACTTCAGGTTTACTGTATCCCTCTGACCTTCTTATTGATGATGAAACACAGAAATTGCTTCGGAAATAAATACAAATGGCACAATGCCGACTCAAGTACAAGAAGACTGACTCTTCCTACTGTCTATGTTTTGAACCATTCCTGTGACTCTAGTTATACATTCCGATGCTTCACTTCAGGTTTACTGTATCCCTTGGACCTTCTTATTGACGGTGAAACATAGAAATTGCATCAGAATTAAATACAAAAGGCACAATGCCGACTCAAGTACAAGAAGACTGACTCTCCTACTGTCTATGTTTTGAACCATCCTGTGACACTAGTTATACATTGCGATGCTTCACTTCAGGTTTACTGTATCCCTCTGAACTTCTTAATGACGATGACACACAGAAATTGCATCGGAATTAAATAGAAATGGCACAACGCCGACTTAAGGACAAGAAGACTGACTCTTCTTACTGTCTATGATTTGAACCATTCCTGTGACACTAGTTATAGATTCCGATGCTTCACCTCAGGAGTTGTGTAACCCCGTGGACCTTCTTATTGACGATGAAACACAGAAATTGCATCGGAATTAAATACAAAAGGCACAATGCCGACTTAAGTACAAGAAGACTGACTCTTCCTACTCTCTATGTTTTGAACCATTCCTGTGACACTAGTTATAGATTCCGATGCTTCACTTCAGGTTTACTGTATCCCTTGGACCTTCTTATTGACGGTGAAACACAGAAATTGAATCGGAATTAAATACAAAATGCACAATGCCGAATTATGTTCAAGAAGACTGACTCATTTTACTGTCTATGTTTTGAACCATTCCTCTCACACTAGTTATAGATTCCGATGCTTCACTTCAGGTTTACTGTATCCCTCTGACCTTCTTATTGACGATGAAACACAGAAATTGCATCGGAATTAGATAGAAAAGGCACAATGCCGACTTAAGTACAAGAAGACTAACTCATCTTACTGCCTATGTTTTTAACCATTCCTTTGACACTAGTTATAGATTCCGATGCATCACTTCAGGTTTACTGTATCCCTCTGACCTTCCTATTGAAGATGAAACACAGAAATTGCATCGGAATTAAAAAGAAAAGGCACAATGGCAACTTAAGTACAAGAAGACTGACTCTTCTTACTGACTATCTTTTGAACCATACCTGTGACACTAGTTATAGATTCCGATGTCTCACTTCAGGTTTACTGTATCCCTTGGACCTTCTTATTGACGATGAAACACAGAAATTGCATCGGAACTAAATAGAAAAGGCCCAATGCCGACTTAAGTACAAGAAGACTGACTCTTCCTACTGTCTATGATTTGAATCATTCCGGTGACACTAGTTATACATTCCGATGCTACACTTCAGGTTTACTGTATCCCTTGGACCTTCTTATTGACGACGAAACACAAAAATTGCATCGGAATTAGATACAAAAGGCACAATGCCGACTTAAGTACATGTAGACTGACTCTTCCTACTGTCTATGTTTTGAACCATTCCTGTGACACTAGTTATAGATTCCGATGCTTCACTTGAGGTTTACTGTATCCCTTGGACTTTCTTATTGACGATGAAACACAGAAATTGCATCGGAACTAAATAGAAAAGGCCCAATGCCGACTTAAGTACAGGAAGACTGACTCTTCATACTGTCTATGTTTTGAAACGATCCTCTGACACTAGTTATAGATTCCGATGCATCACTTCAGGTTAACTGTATCCATCTGACCTTCATATTGAGGATGAAACACAGATATTGCATCGGAATTAAATACAAAAGTCACAATGCCGACTTAAGTACAAGAAGAGTGACTCTTCCTACAGTCTATGATTTGAACCATTCCTGTGACACTAGTTATCGATTCCGATGCTTCACTAAAGGGTTTACTGTATCCCTTGAACCTTCTTATTGACGTTGAAACACATAAATTGCATCGGAATTAAATTTAAAAAGCACAATGCCGACTTAAGTAAAAGAAGACTGACTCTTCCAACTGTCTATGATTTGAACCATTCCTGTGACACTAGTTATAGATTCCGATGCTTCACTTGAGGTTTATTGTATCCCTTGGACCTTCTTATTGACGATGAAACACAAAAATTGCATCGGAATTAGATACAAAAGGCACAATGCCGACTTAAGTACATGTAGACTGACTCTTCCTACTGTCTATGTTTTGAACCATTCCTGTGACACTAGTTATAGATTCCGACGCCTCACTTCAGGTTTACTGTATCCCTCTGACCTTCTTATTGACGATGAAACACAGAAATTGCATCGGAATTAAATAGATAAGGCACAATGCCGACTTAAGTACAAGAAGAATGACTCTTCCTACTGTCTATGCTTTGAACCATTCCTGTGACACTAGTTATAGATTCCGATGCTTCACTTCAGGTTTACTGTATCCCTCTGACCTTCTTATTGATGATGAAACACAGAAATTGTATCGGAATTTAATACAAAAGGCACAATGCCGACTTATGTACAAGAAGACTGACTCATCTTACTGCCTATGTTTGAACCATTCCTGTGACACTAGTTATTGATTCCGATGCTTCACGTCAGGTTTTCTGTATCCCTTGGACCTTCTTATTGACGACGAAACACAGAAATTGCATCGGAATTAAATAGAAAAGACACAATGCCGACTTAAGTACAAGAAGACTGACTCTTCCTACTGACTATGTTTTGAACCATTCCTGTGACACTAGTTATAGACTCCGATGCTTCACTTCAGGTTTACTGTATCCCTCTGATCTTCTTGTTGATGATGAAACACAGAAATTGCATCGGAATTAAAAAGAAAAGGCACAATGCCAACTTAAGTACAAGAAGACTGACTCTTCATACTGTCTATATTTTGAACCGTTACTCTGACACTAGTTATAGATTCCGATGATTCACTTCAGGTTTTCGGTATCCCTTAGACCTTCCTATTGACGACGAAACACAGAAATTGCATCGGAATTAAATAGAAAAGGCACAATGCCGACTTAAGTACAAGGAGGCTGACTCTTCTTACTGACTATGTTTTGAACCATTCCTATGACACTAGTTATAGATTCCGATGCTTCACTTCAGGTTTACTGTATCCCTTGGACCTTCTTATTGACGATGAAACACCGAAATTCCATCGGAATTAAATACGAAAGGCACAATGCCGACTTACGTACAAGAAGACTGACTTTTCTTACTGACTATGTTTGAACCATTCCTGTGACACCACTTATAGATTCCGATGCTTCACTTCAGGTTTACTGTATATCTCTGACATTCTTATTGACGATGAAACACAGAAATTGCATCGGAATTAAATAGAAAATGCACAATGCCGACTTGAGTACAAGAAGACTGATTCTTCTTACTGTCTATGATTTGAACCATTCCTGTGACACTAGTTATGGATTCCGATGCTTCACCTCAGGTGTACTGTATCCCTTGGACCTTCTTATTGACGACGAAACACAGAAATTGCATCGGAATTAAATACAAAAGGCACAATGCCGACGTAAGTGCAAGTAGACTGACTCATCTTACTGCCTATGTTTTGAACCATTCCTGTGACACTAGTTATAGATTCTGATGCTTCACTTCAGGTTTACTGTGTCCCTCTGACCTTCTTATTGACGTTGAAACACAGAAATTGCATCGGAATTAAATATAAAAGGAACTATGCCGACTTAAGTACATTAAGACTCACTCTTCCCACTGTCTATGTTTTGAAACAATCCTGTGACACTAGTTATAGATTCCGATGGTTCACTTCAGGTTTACTGTATCCCTCTGACCTTCTAATTGTCAATGAAACACAGAAATTGCATCGGAATTAAGTAGAAAAGGCACAATGCCGATTTAAGTACAAGAAGACTGACTCTTCATACTGACTATATTTTGAACCATTCCTGTGACACTAGTTATAGATCCCGATGCTTCGCTTCAGGTTTACTGTATTCCTCTGACCTTCTTATTGACGATGAAACACAGAAATTGCATCGGAATTAAATACAAAAGGCACAATGCCGACTTAAGTACAAGAAGACTGACTCTTCCCACTCTCTATGTTTTGAAAGATTCCTGTGACACTAGTTATAGATCCCGATGCTTCGCTTCAGGTTTACTGTATCCCTCTGACCTTCTTATTGACGATGAAACACAGAAATTGCATCAGAATTAAATACAAAAGATACAATGCTGACTTAAGTACAAGAAGACTGACTCTTATTACTCTCTATGTTTTGAACCATTCCTGTGACACTAGTTATAGATTCCGATGCCTCACTTCAAGTTTACTGTATCCCTTGGACTTTCTTATTGACGGTGAAACACAGAAATTGCATCGGAATTAAATACAAAAGGCAAAATGCCGACTTATGTTCAAGAAGACTGACTCATTTTACTGTCTATGTTTTGAACCATTCCTCTCACACTAGTTATAGATTCCGATGCTTCACTTCAGGTTTACTGTATCCCTTGGACCTTCTTATTGACGACGAAACACAGAAATTGCATCGGAATTAAATAGAAAAGGCACAATGCCGACTTAAGTACAAGAAGACTGATTCTTCCTACTGCCCATGTTTGAACCATTCCTGTGACACTAGTTTTTAATTCCGATGCTTCACTTCAGGTTTACTGTATCCCTTGGACCTTCTTATTGACGATGAAACACAGAATTTGCATCGGAATTAAATGGAAAAGGCACAATGCAGACTTAAGTACAAAAAGACTGACCCTTCCTATTGTCTATGTTTGGAAAAATTCCTGTGACACTAGTTATAGATTCCGATGCTTCACTTCCGGTTTACTGTATCCCTCTGACCTTCTTATTGACGATGAAACACAGAAATTGTATCGGAATTAGATAGAAAAAGCACAATGCCGACTTAAGTACAAGAAGACTAACTCAACTTACTGTTTATGTTTTGAACCATTCCTATGACACTAGTTATAGATTCCGATGCTTCACTTCCGGTGTACTGTATCCCTCTGACCTTCCTATTGAAGATGAAACACAGAAATTGCAACGGAATTGAATAGAAAAAGAACAATGCCGACCTAAGTACAGGAAGACTGACTCTTCTTACTGTCTATGTTTGAACGATTCCTGTGACACTAGTTATAGATTCCGATACTTCACTTCAGGTTTACTGCATCCCTCGGACCTTCTTTTTGACGATGAAACACAGTAATTTCATCGGAATTAAATAGAAAAGACACAATGCCGACTTAAGTACAAGAAGACTGACTCTTCCTACTGACTATGATTTGAACCATTCCTGTGACACTAGTTATAGACTCCGATGCTTCACTTCAGGTTTACTGTATCCCTCTGACCTTCTTGTTGATGATGAAACACAGAAATTGCATCGGAATTAAAAAGAAAAGGCACAATGGCAACTTAAGTACAACAAGACTGACTCTTCATACTGTCTATTTTTTGAACCGTTACTCTGACACTAGTTATAGATTCCGATGATTCACTTCAGGTTTTCTGTATCCCTTAGACCTTCCTATTGACGACGAAACACAGAAATTGCATCGGAATTAAATAGAAAAGGCACAATGAAGACTTAAGTACAAGGACGCTGACTCTTCTTACTGACTATGTTTTGAATCATTCCTGTGACACTAGTTATAGATTCCGATGCTTCACCTCAGGTGTACTGTATCCCTTGGACCTTCTTATTGACGACGAAACACAGAAATTGCATCGGAATTAAATACAAAAGGCACAATGCCGACGTAAGTGCACGTAGACTGACTCTTCTTACTGTCTCTGTTTTGAACCATTCCTGTGACACTAGTTATAGATTCTGATGCTTCACTTAAGGTTTACTGTGTCCCTCTGACCTTCTTATTGACGATGAAACACAGAAATTGCATCGGAATTAAATAAAAAAGGCACTATGCCGACTTAAGTACATTAAGACTGACTCTTCCCACTGTCTATGTTTGGAAACAATCCTGTGACACTAGTTATAGATTCCGATGGTTCACTTCAGGTTTACTGTATCCCTTTGACCTTCTAATTGACGATGAAACACAGAAATTGCATCGGAATTAAGTAGAAAATTCACAATGCCGAATTAAGTACAAGAAGACTGACTCTTCTTACTGACTATGTTTTGAACCATTCCTGTGACACTAGTTATAGATCCCGATGCTTCGCTTCAGGTTTACTGTATCCCTCTGACCTTCTTATTGACGATGAAACACAGAAATTGCATCGGAATTAAATACAAAAGGCACAATGCCGACTTAAGTACAAGAAGACAGACTCTTCCCACTCTCTATGTTTTGAAAGATTCCTGTGACACTAGTTATAGATCCCGATGCTTCGCTTCAGGTTTACTGTATCCCTCTGACCTTCTTATTGACGATGAAACACAGAAATTGCATCAGAATTAAATACAAAAGATACAATGCTGACTTAAGTACAAGAAGACTGACTCTTATTACTCTCTATGTTTTGAACCATTCCTGTGACACTAGTTATAGATTCCGATGCTTCACTTCAAGTTTACTGTATCCCTTGGACTTTCTTATTGACGGTGAAACACAGAAATGGCATCGGAATTAAATAGAAAAGGCAAAATGTCGACTTATGTTCAAGAAGACTGACTCATTTTACTGTCTATGTTTTGAACCATTCCTCTCACACTAGTTATAGATTCCGATGCTTCACTTCAGGTTTACTGTATCCCTTGGACCTTCTTATTGACGACGAAACACAGAAATTGCATCGGAATTAAATAGAAAAGGCACAATGCCGACTTAAGTACAAGAAGACTGACTCTTCCTACTGCCCATGTTTGAACCATTCCTGTGACACTAGTTTTTAATTCCGATGCTTCACTTCAGGTTTACTGTATCCCTTGGACCATCTTATTGACGGTGAAACACAGAAATTGCATCGGAATTAAATGGAAAGGCACAATGCAGACTTAAGTACAAAAAGACTGACCCATCCTATTGTCTATGTTTGGAACCATTCCTGTGACACTAGTTATAGATTCCGATGCTTCACTTCCGGTTTACTGTATCCCTCTGACCTTCTTATTGACGATGAAACACAAAAATTGTATCGGAATTATATAGAAAAGGCACAATGCCGACTTAAGTACAAGAAGACTAACTCATCTTACTGTTTATGTTTTGAACCATTCCTGTGACACTAGTTATACATTCCGATGCTTCACTTCTGGTGTACTGTATCCCTCTGACCTTCCTATTGAAGATGAAACACAGAAATTGCAACGGAATTGAATAGAAAAGGAACAATGCCGACCTAAGTACAAGAAGACTGACTCTTCTTACTGTCTATGTTTGAACGATACCTGTGACACTAGTTATAGATTCCGATACTTCACCTCAAGTTTACTGCATCCCTCGGACCTTCTTTTTGACGATGAAACACAGTAATTGTATCGGAATTAAATACAAAAGGCACAATGTCGACTCAAGTACAAGAAGACTGACTCTTCCTACTGTCTATGTTTTGAACCATTCCTGTGACACTAGTTATACATTCCGATGCTTCACTTCAGGTTTACTGTATCCCTTGGACCTTCTTATTGACGGTGAAACACAGAAATTGCATCGGAATTAAATACAAAAGGCACAATGCCGACTTACGTTCAAGAAGACTGACTCATTTTACTGTCTATGTTTTGAACCATTCCTCTCACACTAGTTATCATCTTATTGATGATGAAACACAGATATTGCATCGGAAATAAATACAAAAGGCACAATGCCGACTTAAGTACAAGAAGAACGACTCTTCCTACTGTCTATGTATTGAACCATTCCTGTGACACTAGTTATTGATTCCGATGCCTCACTTCAGGTTTACTGTATCCCTCTGACCTTCCTATTGAAGATGAAACACAGAAATTGCAACGGAATTGAATAGAAAAAGAACAATGCCGACCTAAGTACAAGAAGACTGACTCTTCTTACTGTCTATGTTTGAACGATTCCTGTGACACTAGTTATAGATTCCGATACTTCACTTCCGGTTTACTGTATCCCTCTGACCTTCTTATTGACGATGAAACACAGAAATTGTATCGGAATTAGATAGAAAAAGCACATTGCCGACTTAAGTACAAGAAGACATCTTACTGTTTATGTTTTGAACCATTCCTATGACACTAGTTATAGATTCCGATGCTTCACTTCAGGTGTACTGTATCCCTCTGACCTTCCTATTGAAGATGAAACACAGAAATTGCAACGGAATTGAATAGAAAAAGAACAATGCCGACCTAAGTACAATAAGACTGACTCTTCTTACTGTCTATGTTTGAACGATTCCTGTGACACTAGTTATAGATTCCGATACTTCACTTCAGGTTTACTGCATCCCTCGGACCTTCTTTTTGACGATGAAACACAGTAATTGCATCGGAATTAAATAGAAAAGACACAATGCCGACTTAAGTACAAGAAGACTGACTCTTCCGACTGACTATGATTTGAACCATTCCTGTGACACTAGTTATAGACTCCGATGCTTCACTTCAGGTTTACTGTATCCCTCTGACCTTCTTGTTGATGATGAAACACAGAAATTGCATCGGAATTAAAAAGAAAAGGCACAATGGCAACTTAAGTACAAGAAGACTGACTCATCATACTGTCTATTTTTTGAACCGTTACTCTGACACTAGTTATAGATTCCGATGATTCACTTCAGGTTTTCTGTATCCCTTAGACCTTCCTATTGACGACGAAACACAGAAATTGCATCGGAATTAAATAGAAAAGGCACAATGAAGACTTAAGTACAAGGAGGCTGACTCTTCTTACTGACTATGTTTTGAATCATTCCTGTGACACTAGTTATAGATTCCGATGCTTCACTTCAGGTTTACTGTATCCCTTGGACCTTCTTATTGACGATGAAACACCGAAATTCCATCGGAATTAAATACGATAGGCACAATGCCGACTTACGTACAAGAAGACTGACCTTTCTTACTGACTATGTTTGAACCATTCCTGTGACACCACTTATAGATTCCGATGCTTCACTTCAGGTTTACTGTATATCTCTGACATTCTTATTGACGATGAAACACAGAAATTGCATCGGAATTAAATAGAAAATGCACAATGCCGACTTGGGTACAAGAAGACTGATTCTTCTTACTGTCTATGATTTGAACCATTCCTGTGACACTAGTTATGGATTCCGATGCTTCACCTCAGGTGTACTGTATCCCTTGGACCTTCTTATTGACGACGAAACACAGAAATTGCATCGGAATTAAATACAAAAGGCACAATGCCGACGTAAGTGCAAGTAGACTGACTCTTCTTACTGTCTATGTTTTGAACCATTCCTGTGACACTAGTTATAGATTCTGATGCTTCACTTAAGGTTTACTGTGTCCCTCTGACCTTCTTATTGAAGATGAAACACAGAAATTGCATCGGAATTAAATAAAAAAGGCACTATGCCGTCTTAAGTACATTAAGACTGACTCTTCCCACTGTCTATGTTTTGAAACAATCCTGTGACACTAGTTATAGATTCCGATGGTTCACTTCAGGTTTACTGTATCCCTTTGACCTTCTAATTGACGATGAAACACAGAAATTGCATCGGAATTAAGTAGAAAAGGCACAATGCCGAATTAAGTACAAGAAGACTGACTCTTCTTACTGACTATGTTTTGAACCATTCCTGTGACACTAGTTATAGATCCCGATGCTTCGCTTCAGGTTTACTGTATCCCTCTGACCTTCTTATTGACGATGAAACACAGAAATTGCATCGGAATTAAATACAAAAGGCACAATGCCGACTTAAGTACAAGAAGACTGACTCTTCCCACTCTCTATGTTTTGAAAGATTCCTGTGACACTAGTTATAGATCCCGATGCTTCGCTTCAGGTTTACTGTATCCCTCTGACCTTCTTATTGACGATGAAACACAGAAATTGCATCAGAATTAAATACAAAAGATACAATGCTGACTTAAGTACAAGAAGACTGACTCTTATTACTCTCTATGTTTTGAACCATTCCTGTGACACTAGTTATAGATTCCGATGCTTCACTTCAAGTTTACTGTATCCCTTGGACTTTCTTATTGACGGTGAAACACAGAAATGGCATCGGAATTAAATAGAAAAGGCAAAATGTCGACTTATGTTCAAGAAGACTGACTCATTTTACTGTCTATGTTTTGATCCATTCCTCTCACACTAGTTATAGATTCCGATGCTTCACTTCAGGTTTACTGTATCCCTTGGACCTTCTTATTGACGACGAAACACAGAAATTGCATCGGAATTAAATAGAAAAGGCACAATGCCGACTTAAGTACAAGAAGACTGACTCTTCCTACTGCCCATGTTTGAACCATTCCTGTGACACTAGTTTTTAATTCCGATGCTTCACTTCAGGTTTACTGTATCCCTTGGACCATCTTATTGACGGTGAAACACAGAAATTGCATCTGAATTAAATGGAAAGGCACAATGCAGACTTAAGTACAAAAAGACTGACTCTTCCTATTGTCTATGTTTGGAACCATTCCTGTGACACTAGTTATAGATTCCGATGCTTCACTTCCGGTTTGCTGTATCCCTCTGACCTTCTTATTGACGATGAAACACAGAAATTGTATCGGAATTAGATAGAAAAGGCACAATGCCGACTTAAGTACAAGAAGACTAACTCATCTTACTGTTTATGTTTTGCAAAAATTCCTGTGACACTAGTTATACATTCCGATGCTTCACTTCAGGTGTACTGTATCCCTCTGACCTTCCTATTGAAGATGAAACACAGAAATTGCAACGGAATTGAATAGAAAAGGAACAATGCCGACCTAAGTACAAGAAGACTGACTCTTCTTACTGTCTATGTTTGAACGATTCCTGTGACACTAGTTATAGATTCCGATACTTCACCTCAAGTTTACTGCATCCCTCGGACCTTCTTTTTGACGATGAAACACAGTAATTGTATCGGAATTAAATACAAAATGCACAATGTCGACTCAAGTACAAGCAGACTGACTCTTCCTACTGTCTATGTTTTGAACCATTCCTGTGACACTAGTTATACATTCCGATGCTTCACTTCAGGTTTACTGTATCCCTTGGACCTTCTTATTGACGGTGAAACACAGAAATTGCATCGGAATTAAATACAAAAGGCACAATGCCGACTTACGTTCAAGAAGACTGACTCATTTTACTGTCTATGTTTTGAACCATTCCTCTCACACTAGTTATCATCTTATTGATGATGAAACACAGATATTGCATCGGAAATAAATACAAAAGGCACAATGCCGACTTAAGTACAAGAAGAACGACTCTTCCTACTGTCTATGTTTTGAACCATTCCTGTGACACTAGTTATTGATTCCGATGCCTCACTTCAGGTTTACTGTATCCCTCTGACCTTCTTATTGATGATGAAACACAGAAATTGCATCGGAAATAAATACAAAAGGCACAATGTCGACTCAAGTACAAGAAGACTGACGCTTCCTACTGTCTATGTTTAAAACCATTCCTGTGACACTAGTTATACATTCCGATGCTTCACTTCAGGTTTACTGTATCCCATGGACCTACTTATTGACGGTGAAACACAGAAATTGCATCGGAATTAAATACAAAAGGCACAATGCCGACTTACGTTCAAGAAGACTGACTCATTTTACTGTCTATGTTTTGAACCATTCCTCTCACACTAGTTATCATCTTATTGATGATGAAACACAGATATTGCATCGGAAATAAATACAAAAGGCACAATGCCGACTGAAGTACAAGAAGACTGACTCTTCCTACTGTCTATGTTTTGAACCATTCCTGTGACACTAGTTATACATTCCGATGCTTCACTTCAGGTTTACTGTATCCCTCTGACCTTCTTATTGACGATGAAACACAGAAATTGCATCGGAATTAAATAGAAAAGGCACAATGTCGACTTAAGTACAAGAAGACTGACTCTTATTACTGACTATGCTTTGAACCGTTCCTGTGACACTAGTTATAGACTCCGATGCTTCACTTCAGGTTTACTGTATGCCTCTGACCTTCTTATTGATGATGAAACACAGAAATTGCATCGGAATTAAATAGAAAATGCACATTGCCGACTTAAGTACAAGAAGACTGACTCTTCATACTGTCTATGTTTTGAACCGATCCTCTGACACTAGTTATAGATTCGGATGCTTCACTTCAGGTTTACTGTATCCATCTGACCTTCTTATTGACGACGAAACACAGAAATTGCATCGGAATTAAATAGAAAAGACACAATGCCGACTTAAGTACAAGAAGACTGACTCTTCTTACTGACTATGTTTGAACCATTCCTGTGACACTAGTTATAGACTCCGATGCTTCACTTCGGGTTTACTGTATCCCTCTGACCTTCTTGTTGATGATGAAACACAGAAATTGCATCGGAATTAAAAAGAAAAGGCACAATGGCAACTTAAGTACAAGAAGACTGACTCTTCATACTGTCTATTTTTTGAACCGTTACTCTGACACTAGTTATAGATTCCGATGATTCACTTCAGGTTTTCTGTATCCCTTAGACCTTCCTATTGACGACGAAACACAGAAATTGCATCGGAATTAAATAGAAAAGGCACAATGAAGACTTAAGTACAAGGAGGCTGACTCTTCTTACTGACTATGTTTTGAATCATTCCTGTGACACTAGTTATAGATTCCGATGCTTCACTTCAGGTTTACTGTATCCCTTGGACCTTCTTATTGACGATGAAACACCGAAATTCCATCGGAATTAAATACGATAGGCACAATGCCGACTTACGTACAAGAAGACTGACTCTTCTTACTGACTATGTTTGAACCATTCCTGTGACACCACTTATAGATTCCGATGCTTCACTTCAGGTTTACTGTATATCCCTGACATTCTTATTGACGATGAAACACAGAAATTGCATCGGAATTAAATAGAAAATGCACAATGCCGACTTGAGTACAAGAAGACTGATTCTTCTTACTGACTATGATTTGAACCATCCCTGTGACACTAGTTATGGATTCCGATGCTTCACCTCAGGTGTACTGTATCCCTTGGACCTTCTTATTGACGACGAAACACAGAAATTGCATCGGAATTAAATACAAAAGGCACAATGCTGACTTACGTTCAAGAAGACTGACTCATTTTACTGTCTATGTTTTGAACCATTCCTCTCACACTAGTTATCATCTTATTGATGATGAAACACAGATATTGCATCGGAAAAAAATACAAAAGGCACAATGCCGACTTAAGTACAAGAAGAACGACTGTTCCTACTGTCTATGTTTTGAACCATTCCTGTGACACTAGTTATTGATTCCGATGCCTCACTTCAGGTTTACTGTATCCCTCTGACCTTCTTATTGATGATGAAACACAGAAATTGCATCGGAAATAAATACAAAAGGCACAATGTCGACTCAAGTACAAGATGACTGACTCTTCCTACTGTCTATGTTTAAAACCATTCCTGTGACACTAGTTATACATTCCGATGCTTCACTTCAGGTTTACTGTATCCCATGGACCTTCTTATTGACGGTGAAACACAGAAATTGCATCGGAATTAAATACAAAAGGCACAATGCCGACTTACGTTCAAGAAGACGGACTCATTTTACTGTCTATGTTTTGAACCATTCCTCTCACACTAGTTATCATCTTATTGATGATGAAACACAGATATTGCATCGGAAATAAATACAAAAGGCACAATGCCGACTCAAGTACAAGAAGACTGACTCTTCCTACTGTCTATGTTTTGAACCATTCCTGTGCCACTAGTTATACATTCCGATGCTTCACTTCAGGTTTACTGTATCCCTCTGACCTTCTTATTGACGATGAAACACAGAAATTGCATCGGAATTAAATAGAAAAGGCACAATGCCGACTTAAGTACAAGAAGACTGACTCTTATTACTGACTATGCTTTGAACCATTCCTGTGACACTAGTTATAGACTCCGATGCTTCACTTCAGGTTTACTGTATGCCTCTGACCTTCTTATTGATGATGAAACACAGAAATTGCATCGTAATGAAATAGAAAATGCACAATGCCGACTTAAGTACAAGAAGACTGACTCTTCATACTGTCTATGTTTTGAACCGATCCTCTGACACTAGTTATAGATTCGGATGCTTCACTTCAGGTTTACTGTATCCATCTGACCTTCTTATTGACGACGAAACACAGAAATTGCATCGGAATTAAATAGAAAAGACACAATGCCGACTTAAGTACAAGAAGACTGACTCTTCTTACTGACTATGTTTGAACCATTCCTGTGACACCACTTATGGATTCCGATGCTTCACTTCAGGTTTACTGTATCCCTCTTACATTCTTATTGACGATGAAACACAGAAATTGCATCGGAATTAAATAGAAAATGCACAATGCCGACTTGAGTACAAGAAGACTGATTCTTCTTACTGTCTATGATTTGAACCATTCCTGTGACACTAGTTATAGATTGCGATGCTTCACTTCAGGTTTACTGTATCCCTCTGACCTTCTTATTGACGATGAAACACAGAAATTGCATCGGAATTAAATACAAAAGGCACAATGCCGACTTATGTACAAGAGGACTGACTCTTCCCACTCTCTATGTTTTGAAAGATACCTGTGACACTAGTTATAGATTCCGATGCTTCACTTCTGGTTTACTGTATCCCTCTGACCTTCTTATTGATGATGAAACACAGAAATTGCATCAGAATTAAATACAAAAGATACAATGCTGACTTAAGTACAAGGAGACTGACTCTTATAGCTCTCTATGTTTTGAACCATTCCTGTGACACTAGTTATAGATTCCGATGCTTCACTTCCGGTTTACTGTATCCCTCTGACCTTCTTATTGACAATGAAACACCGAAATTGTATCGGAATTAGATAGAAAAGGCACAATGCCGACTTAAGTACAAGAAGACTAACTCATCTTACTGTCTATGCTTTGAACCATTCCTCTGACACTAGTTATAGATTCCGATGCTTCACTTCAGGTGTACTGTATCCCTCTGACCTTCCTATTGAAGATGAAACACAGAAATTGCAACGGAATTAAGTAGAAAAGGAACAATGCCGACTTAAGTACAAGAAGACTGACTCTTCTTACTGTCTATGTTTGAACGATTCCTGTGACACTAGTTATAGATTCCGATACTTCACTTCAGGTTTACTGTATCCCTCGGACCTTCTTTTTGACGATGAAACACAGTAATTGTATCGGAATTAAATACAAAAGGCACAATGCCGTCTTAAGTACAAGAAGAATGACTCTTCCTACTCTCTATGTTTTGAACCATTCCTGTGACACTAGTTATACATTCCGATGCTTCACTTCAGGTTTACTGTATCCCTTGGACATTCTTATTGACGGTGAAACACAGATATTGCATCGGAAATAAATACAAAAGGCACAATGCCGACTCAAGTACAAGAAGACTGACTCTTCCTACTGTCTATGTTTTGAACCATTCTTGTGACACTAGTTATACATTCCGATGCTTCACTTCAGGTTTACTGTATCCCTCTGACCTTCTTATTGACGATGAAACACAGAAATTGCATCGGAATTAAACAGAAAAGGCACAACGCTGACTTAAGTACAAGAAGACTGACTCTTCTTACTGACTATCTTTTGAACCATACCTGTGACACTAGTTATAGATTCCGATGCCTCACTTCAGGTTTACTGTATCCCTTGGACCTTCTTATTGACGATGAAACACAGAAATTCCATCGGAACTAAATAGAAAAGGCCCAATGCCGACTTAAGTACAAGAGGACTGACTCTTCCTACTGTCTATGTTTTGAATTATTCCGGTGACACTAGTTATACATTCCGATGCTTCATTTCAGGTTTACTGCATCCCTCTGACCTTCTTATTGACGATGGAACACAGATATTGCATCGGAATTAAATAGAAAAAGCACAATGCCAACTTAAGTACAAGAAGACAGACTCTTCCTACTGACTATGCTTTGAACCATTCCTGTGACACTAGTTATAGACTCCGATGCTTCACTTCTGGTTTACTGTATCCCTCTGACCATCTTATTGGAGATGAAACACAGAAATTGCATCGGAATTAAATAGAAAATGCACAATGCCGACTTAAGTATAAGAAGACTGACTCTTCATACTGTCTATGTTTTGAACCGATCCTCTGACACTAGTTATAGATTCCGATGCTTCACTTCAGGTTTACTGTATCCATCTGACCTTCTTATTGACGATGAAACACAGATATTGCATCGGAATTATATACAAAAGTCACAATGCCGACTTATGTACAAGAAGACTGACTCTCCGTACAGTCTATGTTTTGAACCATTCCTGTGACACTAGTTATAGATTCCGATGCTTCACTTGAGGTTTACTGTATCCCTTGGACCTTCTTATTGACGATGAATAACAAAAATTGCATCGGAATTAGATACAAAGGCAGAATGCCGACTTAAGTACATGTAGTCTGACTCTTCCTACTGTCTATGTTTTGAACCATTCCTGTGACACTGGTTATAGATTCCGATGATTCACTTCAGGTTTACTGTATCACTCTGACCTTCTTATTGACGATGAAACACAGAAATTGCATCGGAATTAAATAGAATATGGCACAATGCCATCTTAAGTACAAGAAGAATGACTCTTCCTACTGTCTATGATTTGAACCATTCCTGTGACACTAGTTATAGATTCCGATGCTTCACTTCAGGTTTTCTGTATCCCTCTGACCTTCTTATTTATGATGAAACACAGAAACTGCATCGGAATTGAATACAAAAGGCACAATGCCGACTTATGTACAAGAAGACTGACTCTTCTTACTGTCTGTGTTTGAACGATTCCTGTGACACTAGTTATAGATTCCGATACTTCACTTCAGGTTTACTGCATCCCTCAGACCTTCTTTTTGACGATGAAACACAGTAATTGTATCGGAATATAATACAAAAGGCACAATGTCGACTCAAGTACAAGAAGACTGACTCTTCCCATTGTCTATGTTTTGAACCATTCCTGTGACACTAGTTATACATTCCGATGCTTCACTTCAGGTTTACTGTATCCCTTGGACCTTCTTATTGACGGTGAAAACAGAAATTGCATCGGAATTAAATACAAAAGGCACAATGCCGACTTACGTTCAAGAAGACTGACTCATTTTACTGTCTATGTTTTGAACCATTCCTCTCACACTAGTTATCATCTTATTGATGATGAAACACAGATATTGCATCGGAAATAAATACAAAAGGCACAATGCCGACTTAAGTACAAGAAGAACGACTCTTCCTACTGTCTATGTTTTGAACCATTCCTGTGACACTAGTTATTGTTTCCGATGCCTCACTTCAGGTTTACTGTATCCCTCTGACCATCTTATTGATGATGAAACACAGAAATTGCATCGGAAATAAATACAAAAGGCACAATGTCGACTCAAGTACAAGAAGACCTACTCTTCCTACCGTCTATGTTTAAAACCATTCCTGTGACACTAGTTATACATTCCGATGCTTCACTTCAGGTTTACTGTATCCCTCTGACCTTCTTATTGATGATGAAACACAGAAATTGCATCGGAATTAAATAGAAAATGCATAATGGCGACTTAAGTACAAGAAGACTGACTCTTCATACTGTCTATGTTTTGAACCGATCCCCTGACACTAGTTATAGATTCGGATGCTTCACTTCAGGTTTACTGTATCCATCTGACCTTCTTATTGACGACGAAACACAGAAATTGCATCGGAATTAAATAGAAAAGACACAATGCCGACTTAAGTACAAGAAGACTGACTCTTCTTACTGACTATGTTTGAACCATTCCTGTGACACCACTTATAGATTCCGATGCTTCACTTCAGGTTTACTGTATCCCTCTTACATCCTTATTGACGATGAAACACAGAAATTGCATCGGAATTAAATAGAAAATGCACAATGCCGACTTGAGTACAAGAAGACTGATTCTTCTTACTGTCTATGATTTGAACCATTCCTGTGACACTAGTTATAGATTGCGATGCTTCACTTCAGGTTTACTGTATCCCTCTGACCTTCTTATTGACGATGAAACACAGAAATTGCATCGGAATTAAATACATAAGGCACAATGCCGACTTATGTACAAGAGGACTGACTCTTCCCACTCTCTATGTTTTGAAAGATACCTGTGACACTAGTTATAGATTCCGATGCTTCACTTCTGGTTTACTGTATCCCTCTGACCTTCTTATTGATGATGAAACACAGAAATTGCATCAGAATTAAATACAAAAGATACAATGCTGACTTAAGTACAAGGAGACTGACTCTTATTACTCTCTATGTTTTGAACCATTCCTGTGACACTAGATATAGATTCCGATGCTTCACTTCAGGTTTACTGTATCCCTTGGACCTTCTTATTGACGGTGAAACACAGAAATTGCATCGGAATTAAATACAAAAGGCACAATGCCGACTTATGTTCAAGAAGACTGACTCATTTTACTGTCTATGTTTTGAACCATTCCTCTCACACTAGTTATAGATTCCGATGCTTCACTTCAGGTTTACTGTATCCCTTGGACCTTCTTATTGACGACGAAACACAGAAATTGCATCGGAATTAAATAGAAAAGGCACAATGCCGGCTTAAGTACAAGAAGACTGACTCTTCCTACTGCCCATGTTTGAACCATTCCTGTGACACTAGTTTTTAATTCCGATGCTTCACTTCAGGTTTACTGTATCCCTTGGACCTTCTTATTGACGACGAAACACAGAAATTGCATCGGAATTAAATGGAAAACGCACAATGCAGAGTTAAGTACAAAAAGACTGACCATTCCTATTGTCTATGTTTTGAACCATTCCTGTGACACTAATTATAGATTCCGATGCTTCACTTCCGGTTTACTGTATCCCTCTGACCTTTTATTGACGATGAAACACCGAAATTGTATCGGAATTAGATAGAAAAGACACAATGCCGACTTAAGTACAAGAAGACTAACTCATCTTACTGTCTATGCTTTGAACCATTCCTTTGACACTAGTTATAGATTCCGATGCTTCACTTCAGGTGTACTGTATCCCTCTGACCTTCCTATTGAAGATGAAACACAGAAATTGCAACGGAATTAAGTAGAAAAGGAACAATGCCGACTTAAGTACAAGAAGACTGACTCTTCTTACTGTCTATGTTTGAACGATTCCTGTGACACTAGTTATAGATTCCGATACTTCACTTCAGGTTTACTGTATCCCTCGGACCTTCTTTTTGACGATGAAACACAGTAATTGTATCGGAATTAAATACAAAAGGCACAATGCCGTCTTAAGTACAAGAAGAATGACTCTTCCTACTCTCTATGTTTTGAACCATTCCTGTGACACTAGTCATACATTCCGATGCTTCACTTCAGGTTTACTGTATCCCTTGGACATTCTTATTGACGGTGAAACACAGATATTGCATCGGAAATAAATACAAAAGGCACAATGCCGACTCAAGTACAAGAAGACTGACTCTTCCTACTGTCTATGTTTTGAACCATTCTTGTGACACTAGTTATACATTCCGATGCTTCACTTCAGGTTTACTGTATCCCTCTGACCTTCTTATTGACGATGAAACACAGAAATTGCATCGGAATTAAACAGAAAAGGCACAACGCCGACTTAAGTACAAGAAGACTGACTCTTCTTACTGACTATCTTTTGAACCATACCTGTGACACTAGTTATAGATTCCGATGCCTCACTTCAGGTTTACTGTATCCCTTGGACCTTCTTATTGACGATGAAACACAGAAATTCCATCGGAACTAAATAGAAAAGGCCCAATGCCGACTTAAGTACAAGAAGACTGACTCTTCCTACTGTCTATGTTTTGAATCATTCCGGTGACACTAGTTATACATTCCGATGCTTCATTTCAGGTTTACTGCATCCCTCTGACCTTCTTATTGACGATGGAACACAGATATTGCATCGGAATGAAATAGAAAAAGCACAATGCCGACTTAAGTACAAGAAGACTGACTCTTCCTACTGACTATGCTTTGAACCATTCCTGTGACACTAGATATAGACTCCGATGCTTCACTTCAGGTTTACTGTATCCCTCTGACCATCTTATTGGTGATGAAACACAGAAATTGCATCGGAATGAAATAGAAAATGCACAATGCCGACTTAAGTATAAGAAGACTGACTCTTCATACTGTCTATGTTTTGAACCGATCCTCTGACACTAGTTATAGATTCCGATGCTTCACTTCAGGTTTACTGTATCCATCTGACCTTCTTATTGACGATGAAACACAGATATTGCATCGGAATTATATACAAAAGTCACAATGCCGACTTAAGTACAAGAAGACTGACTCTCCGTACAGTCTATGTTTTGAACCATTCCTGTGACACTAGTTATAGATTCCGATGCTTCACTTGAGGTTTACTGTATCCCTTGGACCTTCTTATTGACGATGAATAACAAAAATTGCATCGGAATTAGATACAAAGGCACAATGCCGACTTAAGTACATGTAGTCTGACTCTTCCTACTGTCTATGTTTTGAACCATTCCTGTGACACTGGTTATAGATTCCGATGATTCACTTCAGGTTTACTGTATCACTCTGACCTTCTTATTGACGATGAAACACAGAAATTGCATCGGAATTAAATAGAAAATGGCACAATGCCGTCTTAAGTCAAGAAGAATGACTCTTCCTACTGTCTATGATTTGAACCATTCCTGTGACACTAATTATAGATTCCGATGCTTCACTTCAGGTTTTCTGTATCCCTCTGACCTTCTTATTGATGATGAAACACAGAAATTGCATCGGAATTGAATACAAAAGGCACAATGCCGACTTATGTACAAGAAGACTGACTCATCTTACTGTCTATGTTTGAACCATTCTTGTGACACTAGTTATTGATTCCGATGCTTCACTTCAGGTTTACTGTATCCGTTGGACCTTCTTATTGACGACGAAACACAGAAATTGCAACGGAATTAAATACAAAAGGCACAATGCCGACTTAAGTACAAGAAGACTGACTCTTCCCACTCTCTATGTTTTGAACCATTCCTGTGACACTAGTTATAGATTCCGATGCTTCACTTCAGGTTTACTGTATCCCTTGGACCTTCTTATTGACGGTGAAACACAGAAATTGAATCGGAATTAAATACAAAATGCACAATGCCGAATTATGTTCAAGAAGACTGACTCATTTTACTGTCTATGTTTTGAACCATTCCTCTCACACTAGTTATAGATTCCGATGCTTCACTTCAGGTTTACTGTATCCCTTGGACCTTCATATTGACGACAAAACACAGAAATTGCATCGGAATTAAATTGAAAAGGCACAATACCCACTTAAGTACAAGAAGACTGACTCTTCCTACTGCCCATGTTTTGAACCATTCCTGTGACACTAGTTTTAGATTCCGATGCTTCACTTCAGGTTTACTGTATCCCTCTGACCTTGTTATTGACGATGAAACACAGAAATTGCATCGGAATTAATTAGAAAAGGCACAATGCAGACTTAGGTACAAAAAGACTGACCCTTCCTATTGTCTATGTTTTGAACCATTCCTGTGACCCTAGTTTTAGATTCCGATGCTTCACTTCAGGTTTACTGTATCCCTCGGACCTTCTTTTTGACGATGAAACACAGTAATTGTATCGGAATTAAATACAAAAGGCACAATGCCGTCTTAAGTACAAGAAGAATGACTCTTCCTACTGCCTATGTTTTGAACCATTCCTGTGACACAAGTTATAGATTCCGATGCCTCACTTCAGGTTTACTGTATCCCTCTGACCTTCTTACTGATGATGAAACACAGAAATTGCATCGGAAAAAATACAAAAGGCACAATGTCGACTCAAGTACAAGAAGACTGACTCTTCCTACTCTCTATGTTTTGAACCATTCCTGTGACACTAGTTATACATTCCGATGCTTCACTTCAGGTTTACTGTATCCCTTGGACCTTCTTATTGACGGTGAAACACAGAACTTGCATCGGAATTAAATACAAAAGGCACAATGCCGACATATGTTCAAGAAGACTGACTCATTTTACTGTCTATGTTTTGAACCATTCCTCTCACACTAGTTATCATCTTATTGATGATGAAACACAGATATTGAATCGGAAATAAATACAAAAGGCACAATGCCGACCCAAGTACAAGAAGGCTGACTCTTCTTACTGACTATCTTTTGAACCATACCTGTGACACTAGTTATGGATTCCGATGCCTCACTTCAGGTTTACTGTATCCCTTGGACCTTCTTATTGACGATGAAACACAGAAATTCCATCGGAACTAAATAGAAAAGGCCCAATGCCGACATAAGTACAAGAAGACTGACTCTTCCTACTGTCTATGTTTTGAATCATTCCGGTGACACTCGTTATACATTCCGATGCTTCACTTCAGGTTTACTGCATCCCTCTGACCTTCTTATTGACGATGGAACACAGATATTGCATCGGAATTAAATAGAAAAGGCACAATGCCGACTTAAGTACAAGAAGACTGACTCTTCCTACTGACTATGCTTTGAACCATTCCTGTGACACTAGTTATAGACTCCGATGCTTCACTTCAGGTTTACTGTATCCCTCTGACCTTCTTATTGGTGATGAAACACAGAAATTGCATCGGAATTAAATAGAAAATGCACAATGCCGACTTAAGTATAAGAAGACTGACTCTTCATACTGTCTATGTTTTGAACCTATCCTCTGACACTAGTTATAGATTCTGATGCTTCACTTCAGGTTTACTGTATCCATCTGACCTTCTTATTGACGATGAAACACAGATATTGCATCGGAAATGAATACAAAAGTCACAATGCCTACTTAAGTACAAGAAGACTGACTCTCCGTACAGTCTATGTTTTGAACCATTCCTGTGACACTAGTTATAGATTCCGATGCTTCACTTGAGGTTTACTGTATCCCTTGGACCTTCTTATTGGCGATGAATAACAAAAATTGCATCGGAATTAGATACAAAGGCACAATGCCGACTTAAGTACATGTAGTCTGACTCTTCCTACTGTCTATGTTTTGAACCATTCCTGTGACACTGGTTATAGATTCCGATGCTTCACTTCAGGTTTTCTGTATCCCTCTGACCTTCTTATTGATGATGAAACACAGAAATTGCATCGGAATTTAATACAAAAGGCACAATGCCGACTTATGTACAAGAAGACTGACTCATCTTACTGTCTATGTTCGAACCATTCTTGTGACACTAGTTATTGATTCCGATGCTTCACTTCAGGTTTACTGTATCCCTTGGACCTTCTTATTGACGACGAAACACAGAAATGGCAACGGAATTAAATACAAAAGGCACAATGCCGACTTAAGTACAAGAAGACTGACTCTTCCTACTGCCCATGTTTTGAACCATTCCTGTGACACTAGTTTTAGATTCCGATGCTTCACTTCAGGTTTACTGTATCCCTCTGACCTTCTTATTGACGATGAAACACAGAAATTGCATTGGAATTAATTAGAAAAGGCACAATGCAGACTTAGGTACAAAAAGACTGACCCTTCCTATTGTCTATGTTTTGAACCATTCCTGTGACCCTAGTTTTAGATTGCGATGCTTCACTTCCGGTTTACTGTATCCCTCTGACATTCTTATTGTTGATGAAACACAGAAATTGCATCGGAATTAGATAGAAAAGGCACAATGCCGACTTAAGTACAAGAAGACTCACTCATCTTACTGTCTATGTTTTGAACCATTCCTCTGACACTAGTTATAGATTCCGATGCTTCACTTCAGGTGTACTGTATCCCTCTGACCTTCCTATTGAAGATGAAACACAGAAATTACATCGGAATTAAGTAAAAAAGGCTCAATGCCGACTTAAGTTCAAGAAGACTGACTCTCCTTACTGTCTATGTTTGAACGATTCCTGTGACACTAGTTATAGATTCCGATACTTCACTTCAGATTTACTGTATCCCTCGGACCTTCTTTTTGACGATGAATCACAGTAATTGTATCGGAATTAAATACAAAAGGCACAATGCTGACTTAAGTACAAGAAGAATGACTCTTCCTACTGTCTATATTTTGAACCATTCCTGTGACACTAGTTATAGATTACGATGCCTCACTTAAGGTTTCCTGTATCCCTCTGACCTTCTTATTGATGATGAAACACAGAAATTGCATCGGAAATAAATACAAAAGGCACAATGCCGACTCAAGTACAAGAAGACTGACTCTTCCTACTGTCTATGACTTGAAACAATCTTGTGACACTAGTTATAGATTCCGATGCTTCACTTCAGGTTTACTGTATCGCTTGGACCTTCTTGTTGACGGTCAAACACAGAAATTGCATCGGAATTAAATACAAAAGGCACAATGCCGACTTATGTTCAAGAAGACTGACTCATCTTATTGTCTATGTTTTGAACCATTCCTCTCACACTAGTTATAGATTCCGATGCTTCACTTCAGGTTTACTGTATCCCTTGGACCTTCATATTGACGACGAAACGAAGAAATTGCATCGGAATTAAATAGAAAAAAAACAATGCCGACATAAGTACAAAAAGAGTAACCCTTCCTATTGTCTATGTTTTGAACCATTCCTGTGACACTAGTTACACATTCCGATGCTTCACTTCAGGTTGACTGTATCCCTTGGACCTTCTTATTGACGGTGAAACACAGAAATTGCATCGGAATTAAATACAAAAGGCACAATGCCGACTTATGTTCAAGAAGACTGACCCATTTTACTGTCTATGTTTTGAACCATTCCTCTCACACTAGTTATCATCTTATTGACGATGAAACACAGAAATTGCATCGGGAATAAATACAAAAGGCACAATGCCGACTCAACTACAAGAAGACTGACTCTTCCTACTGTCTATGTTTTGAATCATTCCGGTGACACTAGTTATACATTCCGATGCTTCACTTCAGGTTTACTGTATCCCTCTGACCTTCTTGTTGAGGATGAAACACAGAAATTGCATCGGAATGAAATACAAAAGGCACAATGCCGACTTAAGTGCAAGAAGACTGACTCTTCTTACTGTCTATGATTTGAACCATTCCTGTGACACTAGTTATAGATTCCAATGCTCCACCTCAGGTGTTGTGCAACCCTTGGACCTTCATATTGACGATGAAACACAGGAATTGCATCGGAATTAAATACAAAAAGCACAATGCCGACATAAGTACAAATATACTGACTCTTCTTACTGTCTATGTTTTGAACCATTCCTGTGACACTAGTTATAGATTCTGATGCTTCACTTTAGGGTTACTGTGTCCCTCTGACCTTCTTATTGACGATGAAATACAGAAATTGCATAGGAATTAAATAAAAAAGGCAGTATGCCGACTTAAGTACAAGAAGACTGACTCTTCCCACTGTCTATGACTTGAAACAATCTTGTGACACTAGTTATAGATTCCGATGCTTCACTTCAGGTTTACTGTATCGCTTGGACCTTCTTGTTGACGGTCAAACACAGAAATTGCATCGGAATTAAATACAAAAGGCACAATGCCGACTTATGTTCAAGAAGACTGACTCATCTTATTGTCTATGTTTTGAACCATTCCTCTCACACTAGTTATAGATTCCGATGCTTCACTTCAGGTTTACTGTATCCCTTGGACCTTCATATTGACGACGAAACGAAGAAATTGCATCGGAATTAAATAGAAAAAAAACAATGCCGACATAAGTACAAAAAGAGTAACCCTTCCTATTGTCTATGTTTTGAACCATTCCTGTGACACTAGTTATAGATTCCGATGCTTCACTTCCGGTTTACTGTTTCCCTCTGACCTTCTTTTTGACGATAAAACACAGTAATTGTATCGGAATTAAATACAAAAGGCACAATGCCGACTTAAGTACAAGAAGAATGACTCTTGCTACTGTCTATGTTTTGAACCATTCCTGTGACACTAGTTATAGATTCCGATGCCTCACTTCAGTTTTACTGTATCCCTCTGACCTTCTTATTGATGATGAAACACAGAGATTGCATCGGAAATAAATACAAAAGGCACAATGCCGACTCAAGTACAAGAAGACTGACTCTTCCTACTGTCTATGGTTTGAACCATTCCTGTGACACTAGTTATAGAACCCGATGCTTCACTTCAGGTTTACTGTATCCCTTGGACCTTCTTAATGACGATGGAACACAGAAATTGCATCCGAATTAAATACAAAAGGCACAATGCGACTTAAGTACAAGAAGACTGACTCTTCTTACTGTCTATGTCTTGAACCATTCCTCTGACACTAGTTTAAGATTCCGATGCTTCACTTCAGGTTTACTGTATCCCTCTGACCTTCCTATTGCAGACGAAACACAGAAATTGCATCGGAATTAAATAGATAAGGCACAATGCCGACTTAAGTACAAGATGACTGACTCTTCTTACTGTCTATGTTTGAACGATTCCTGTGACACTAGTTATAGGTTCTGATGCTTCACTTCAATTTTACTGTATCTCTTGGACATTCTTTTTGACGATGGAACACAGTAATTAAATCGGAATTAAATACAAATGGCACAATGCCGACTTAAGTACAAGAAGAATGACTCTTCCTACTGTCAATGTTTTGAACCATTCCTGTGACACTAGTTATAGATTCCGATGCCTCACTTCAGGTTTACTGTATCCCTCTGACCATCTTATTGATAATGAAACACAGAAATTACATCGGGAATAAACACAAAAGGCACAATGCCGACTCAAGAACAAGAAGACTGACTCTTCCTACTGTCTATGTTTTGAACCATTCCTGTGAAGCTAGTTATAGATTCCGATGCTTCACTTCAGGTTTACTGTATCCCTCTGACCTTCGTATTGACGATTAAACACTGAAATTGCGTCGGAATTAAATAGAAAAGGCGCAATGCCGAATTAAGTACAAGAAGACTGACTCTTCTTACTGACTATGTTTTGAGCCATTTCTGTGACACTTGTTATAGATTCCGATGCTTCACATCAGGTTTACTGTATCCCATGGACCTTCTTATTGACGATGAAACACAGAAATTGCATCGGAATTAAAGTAAAAGGAACAATGCCGAATTAAGTACAAGAAGACTGACTCTTCTTACTGCCTATGTTTTGAACCATTCCTGTGACACTAGTTATAGATTCCGATGCTTCACTTCAGGTTTACTGTATCGCTTGGACCTTCTTGTTGACGGTGAAACACAGAAATTGCATCGGAATTAAATACAAAAGGCACAATGCCGACTTATGTTCAAGAAGACTGACCCATCTTACTGTCTATGTTATGAACCATTCCTCTCACACTAGTTATAGACTCCGATGCTTCACTTCAGGTTTACTGTATCCCTTGGACCTTCTTATTGACGACGAAACACAGAAATTGCATCGGAATTAAATAGAAAAGGCACAATGCCGACATAAGTACAAAAAGACTGACCCTTCCTATTGTCAATGTTTTGAACCATTCCTGTGACACTAGTTATAGATTCCGATGCTTCACTTCCGGTTTACTGTATCCCTCTGACCTTCTTATTGACGATGAAACACAGAAATTGCATCGGAATTAGATAGAAAAGGCACAATGCCGACTTAAGTACAAGAAGACTAACTCATCTTACTGCCTATGTTTTTAACCATTCCTTTGACACTAGTTATAGATTCCGATGCATCACTTCAGGTTTACTGTATCCCTCTGACCTTCCTATTGAAGATGAAACACAGAAATTGCATCGGAATTAAATAGAAAAGGCACAATGCCGACTTAAGTACAAGTAGACTGACTCATCTTACTGTCTATGTTCGAACGATTCCTGTGACACTAGTTATAGATTCCGATACTTCACTTCAGGTTTACTGTATCCCTCGGACCTTCTTTTTGACGATGAAACACAGTAATTGTATCGGATTTAAATACAAAAGGCACAATGCTGACTTAAGTACAAGAAGAATGACTCTTCCCACTGTCTATGTTTTGAACCATTCCTGTGACACTAGTTATAGAATCCGATGCCTCACTTCAGGTTTACTGTATCCCTCTGACCTTCTTATTGATGATGAAACACAGAAATTGCATCGGAAATAAATACAAAAGGCACAATTCCGACTCAAGTACAAGAAGACTGACTCTTCCTACTGCCTATGTTTTGAACCATTCCTGTGAAACTAGTTATACATTCCGATGCTTCACTTCAGGTTTACTGTATCCCTTGGACCTTCTTATTGACGGTGAAACACAGAAATTGCATCGGAATTAAATACAAAAGGCACAATGCCGACTTATGTTCAAGAAGACTGACTCATTTTACTGTCTATGTTTTGAACCATTCCTCTCACACTAGTTATTATCTTATTGACGATGAAACACAGAAATTGCATCGGAAATAAATACAAAACGCACAATGCCGACTCAACTACAAGAAGACTGACTCTTCCTACTGTCTATGTTTTGAACCATTCATATGACACTAGTTATAGATTCTGATGCTTCTCTTCAGGTTTACTGTATCCCTTGGACCTTCTTAATGACGATGGAACACAGAAATTGCATCGGAATTAAATACAAAAGGCACAATGCCGACTTAAGTACAAGAAGACTGACTCTTCTTGCTGACTATGTTTTTAACCATTTCTGTGATACTAGTTATAGATTCCGATGCTTCACATCAGGTTTACTGTATCCCTTGGACCTTCTTATTGACGATGAAACACAGAAATTGCATCGGAATTAAATTAAAAGGCACAATGCCAAATTAAGTACAAGAGGACTGTCTCTTTAAATGCGAACATATTTAGGTTAGGCTTTACCGTGACTGTTACTGACATTAAATGAAACAACAATTTCACTGTTACCAGTCACCGTTTTTTATTTCCACGACGCGTTTCGAAGGTTTAAACCTCCATCATCGGGTGGGTTTACATTAGTAAGTATTACATTTGTGTGTGTGTTGTGTTACGATTTTTGGGGGAACTTGTGGCACTGCCTAGTGGAGAAACGAGACACTATTTCAGAATATGGTTTAGGATAACTTTTATGAAAAATTAAACTGATATCTAATGGTAAACATTAAATAAGTAAACTACAGTACCTTCAGTGATCACAGGTTCCTTTTGCTGTCGTAACACATCACATGTATACTGCCACATTTGTAAACAAATATGGCGTCTGGAATCAGCTGGGTGCAAAGTTCGTATAGCAGAAGTGAAGACATAATCGCAAAGCGCAAAGAATATATATCATAACAATATAATAACAGAATGATTGCTTTAAGCATTTGGTGGTGTTTGTTTTCAGGTGTCAAATATATGTGTGTGTACTTCAGGTGGTATATAAATCCAATTCTGACAAGTTAAAACAGCAAACATTCGTACTTGTTTATACAAACAGGTGAAATGTTAAAATGGCTTAAACATCATACTTATTGATAACAATTAGGTGAAATGTTACAGACTATAATTTCAATGACCATACTGGCTACAACAGTAAAATCATACATACATTACACTCTTTGACTGGGGTTAATAAACAGGTGTGAAGTGAGGGGCTGGAGGCAGAAGGAGAGGTAGAGAGAGGAAAGAGTGATTATTGAGAGGGAACATTTACATGGCAAGGAGTCTTATGATTGCATGTTGCATATAATAGTTGCCTAAAGGTTGGGGAATACATTGGTTAATGCTATGAAATATGCAGATAGATATACATTTGTGCCATTAGTTGATGTACATACAGTTTTAAGCTGACAAGGGGTACAAGCTGTTGGTGTGATGAATTATCTTTGAATGAGGTCAGTCTCTTGTACTCTTGGCAGCTGTCAATATTTATGGTAAATATTAGGTGTGTGTGTGTGTGTAAGTGTGTGTGTGCATTTTTATGAGTGTAGGCAGTTGCTGAAAACGGAGATGATACTATTGTAAATATTGTCATTTTTGTCATTTAAGATAGATTCTGGTTGTTTCATTTGATGTTTGTATATTTTGAGTGTTTCAAGGATGTCTAGTTTTCTGCCTTTTGGTTGGGTGTGTAGGATGCTAATGCTTGTGTTGTTAACATGGTGTTTTGTTTCATGCAAGTGTGTAGCTATTGCTGATGTGTGATATTTTTTGTTTTTTAGTGCTGCCATGTGTTCCTTGAACCTAATCTCAAATGATCTGCCTGTCTGGCCTATGTAGAAGCAGTCACAGTCCAAACATTCAATTTTGTACACACCTGTGTGATGAAGTGGGTTTCGTGTGCCGATGTTGTGGGGTAACTTCTGTCCAATCTTGTTGTCTGTTGTAAAGGATATGCTTATGCCTTTCCGTTTGAAGACATTGGCAATCTGGTATGAAATGTTACCCAGAAAGGGGATTGTATGGTAGACGTTATTTTCTTTTTGTTTTTTGTGCTGTGATTCCTTTGCCATTATTGAGTGTTTTAGGGTGTCTACTATGGAGCTGTTATAACCATTTTCAATAGCTGTTTGTTTTATTATTTCAATTTCTTGATCACATTTATCTTCCGAGAGTGGTAGTTGGATAGCTCTATTAATCATGTACCGGAATTCTGCCATTTTGTGTGCTGCGGGGTGGCAAGAGGAGTTGTGGATTGTGGTATGTGTTGTGGTAGGCTTCCGATAAATTTCAAATTGATGTCTGTTATTCTTTATTCTAATGGTAAGGTCTAGGAAATTTATACTGTCGTCTTTTTGGTGTTCAACTGTGAATTTTATGTTTTCATGGAAGTTGTTGAAAAACTGATTCAACTCACTGATGTCATCTTTAGTGCCTTTGATTAAAATGATGGTATCATCTACATATCTGTAGTAGTAGATGATATTTTTGAGGAGATGGTGATTGGAATTCAGGATTTTGTCTTCTAGGTTACTTATAAATATTTCTGCTAGCAACCCGGAAAGATTTGAGCCCATTGCCAGACCATCTGTTTGTTGGTAGATTTTATTGTTAAATTTAAAATAGTTGTGTGAAAGTGTGAATTCAAGTAGGTCCATTAGTTCATTAATGTGAGTTGAAGGGATATTTTTGTGTTTATGTAGGTTGGCATTAATTATCTGTAGTGTGGGATCTATTGGCACAGAGGAATATAGGTTTTGTATGTCAAATGAGGCAAGTGTGGCTCCCTCAGGTACTTGTATGTTTTTGACATATTGTGTAAATTCTGTTGTGTTTCTAAGTGTTCTCTCATTATTGAATGTGTATGCTTGTTTGAGAATTCTGAAGAGTATTTTATTGAGCTTGAATGTTGGGCTGTTCCTACAGTTCACTATGGGCCTGATGGGGGTCCCGTTTTTGTGGATCTTTGGTTGTGATCTAAGGCAAGGTGGTTGTGGGCTCATTGTTACAATGTTTCTTGCTTCTTGGATGGTGAGTAGAAAGTTAATGTTGTTTGAAATGTGTTTAATCTCCTTTTGTATTCTGGCTGTTGGATCTTTATGTATTTCAGTTATGTTGCTGGTTTGGAAGAAGTCTAAAGTTTTTTCTATGTATGTTGTTCTGTCCATTACAACAGTTGTGTTGCCCTTGTCAGCTTTTACAATTATAGCATTATTCACATTTAATTTAGTCTTAATGGTACGTGTAAGGGCTTCTTCTCTTTTCTTGTATGCTGGGAAAGGTTTTGCAATCTCCTTTTCAATGATTTCGTTAATTTTGTGGCAGGCTGATATTCTGTCAGTTTGCTTCTTAAGGGCGATGGTCGAGATCTGTGTTGCACAAGCGATGAGCTTTTCTTGGTTCTTTTGATCCAGCGGAGCTTGAACATTGTGCTTTAAGCCTTTGCAGAGTAGTGCCTCTTCTTCTGCAGTGAATGTTATGTTCGTGTTGTTGAGGAAGGGTGTGTAGAATGTGTGTTTCTTTTGGCTGTTTTGGTTCGGTTTGGGAGGTAGTTGTTGCATTATAAGACTGGCTAGTTTTTTCTTCTGTGTAGTTTTCGTTTTCTGTACGATGAACTCGGTGTACTCTTTGACTTTTTTGGTTATGGAATCATATTCTAATCTATGAAGCAACTTTCCCAACTGTAATTCTGCATTATAAAGCTGTGTATTGAACATTTGTTTTTTAATATAAAGCTCTTTCAGTTCATTTTTCACCCAGAGTTTTCGTGCGATTTCCAGTGTTTTCTTCGCAGTTGTTGTGTTTGTTTTGATGTCAATCTTGACATAATTTGGGATGACGTTATTCTTGAGACAATTCCTATTGAAGTGTATGTGTTGTGTCGTCATTGCGACCTTTTCTGCACTGTTTTTGTACTCGAAAATAGCCTTGATTGCCTGACTGGGCAGATTAACTTTAAATGCGAACATTTTTAGGTTAGGCTTTACCGTGACTGTTACTGACATTAAATGAAACAACAATTTCACTGTTACCAGTCACCGTTTCTTATTTCCACGACGCGTTTCGAAGGTTTAAACCTCCATCATCGGGTGGGTTTACATTAGTAAGTATTACATTTGTGTGTGTGTTGTGTTACGATTTTTGGGGGAACTTGTGGCACTGCCTAGTGGAGAAACGAGACACTATTTCAGAATATGGTTTAGGATAACTTTTATGAAAAATTAAACTGATATCTAATGGTAAACATTAAATAAGTAAACTACAGTACCTTCAGTGATCACAGGTTCCTTTTGCTGTCGTAACACATCACATGTATACTGCCACATTTGTAAACAAATATGGCGTCTGGAATCAGCTGGGTGCAAAGTTCGTATAGCAGAAGTGAAGACATAATCGCAAAGCGCAAAGAATATATATCATAACAATATAATAACAGAATGATTGCTTTAAGCATTTGGCGGTGTTTGTTTTCAGGTGTCAAATATATGTGTGTGTACTTCAGGTGGTATATAAATCCAATTCTGACAAGTTAAAACAGCAAACATTCGTACTTGTTTATACAAACAGGTGAAATGTTAAAATGGCTTAAACATCATACTTATTGATAACAATTAGGTGAAATGTTACAGACTATAATTTCAATGACCATACTGGCTACAACAGTAAAATCATACATACATTACACTCTTTGATTGGGGTTAATAAACAGGTGTGAAGTGAGGGGCTGGAGGCAGAAGGAGAGGTAGAGAGAGGAAAGAGTGATTATTGAGAGGGAACATTTACATGGCAAGGAGTCTTATGATTGCATGTTGCATATAATAGTTGCCTAAAGGTTGGGGAATACATTGGTTAATGCTATGAAATATGCAGATAGATATACATTTGTGCCATTAGTTGATGTACATACAGTTTTAAGCTGACAAGGGGTACAAGCTGTTGGTGTGATGAATTATCTTTGAATGAGGTCAGTCTCTTGTACTCTTGGCAGCTGTCAATATTTATGGTAAATATTAGGTGTGTGTGTGTGTGTAAGTGTGTGTGTGCATTTTTATCCTGAATTCCAATCACCATCTCCTCAAAAATATCATCTACTACTACAGATATGTAGATGATACCATCATTTTAATCAAAGGCACTAAAGATGACATCAGTGAGTTGAATCAGTTTTTCAACAACTTCCATGAAAACATAAAATTCACAGTTGAACACCAAAAAGACGACAGTATAAATTTCCTAGACCTTACCATTAGAATAAAGAATAACAGACATCAATTTGAAATTTATCGGAAGCCTACCACAACACATACCACAATCCACAACTCCTCTTGCCACCCCGCAGCACACAAAATGGCAGCATTCCGGTACATGATTAATAGAGCTATCCAATTACCACTCTCGGAAGATAAATGTGATCAAGAAATTGAAATAATAAAACAAACAGCTATTGAAAATGGTTATAACAGCTCCATAGTAGACACCCTAAAACACTCAATAATGGCAAAGGAATCACAACACAAAAAACAAAAAGAAAATAACGTCTACCATACAATCCCCTTTCTGGGTAACATTTCATACCAGATTGCCAATGTCTTCAAACGGAAAGGCATAAGCATATCCTTTACAACAGACAACAAGATTGGACAGAAGTTACCCCACAACATCGGCACACGAAACCCACTTCATCACACAGGTGTGTACAAAATTGAATGTTTGGACTGCGACTGCTTCTACATAGGCCAGACAGGCAGATCATTTGAGATTAGGTTCAAGGAACACATGGCAGCACTAAAAAACAAAAAATATCACACATCAGCAATAGCTACACACTTGCATGAAACAAAACACCATGTTAACAACACAAGCATTAGCATCCTACACACCCAACTAAAAGGCAGAAAACTAGACATCCTTGAAACACTCCAAATATACAAACATCAAATGAAACAACCAGAATCTATCTTAAATGACAAAAATGACAATATTTACAATAGTATCATCTCCGTTTTCAGCAACTGCCTACACTCATAAAAATGCACACACACACTTACACACACACACACACCTAATATTTACCATAAATATTGACAGCTGCCAAGAGTACAAGAGACTGACCTCATTCAAAGATAATTCATCACACCAACAGCTTGTACCCCTTGTCAGCTTAAAACTGTATGTACATCAACTAATGGCACAAATGTATATCTATCTGCATATTTCATAGCATTAACCAATGTATTCCCCAACCTTTAGGCAACTATTATATGCAACATGCAATCATAAGACTCCTTGCCATGTAAATGTTCCCTCTCAATAATCACTCTTTCCTCTCTCTACCTCTCCTTCTGCCTCCAGCCCCTCACTTCACACCTGTTTATTAACCCCAATCAAAGAGTGTAATGTATGTATGATTTTACTGTTGTAGCCAGTATGGTCATTGAAATTATAGTCTGTAACATTTCACCTAATTGTTATCAATAAGTATGATGTTTAAGCCATTTTAACATTTCACCTGTTTGTATAAACAAGTACGAATGTTTGCTGTTTTAACTTGTCAGAATTGGATTTATATACCACCTGAAGTACACACACATATATTTGACACCTGAAAACAAACACCGCCAAATGCTTAAAGCAATCATTCTGTTATTATATTGTTATGATATATATTCTTTGCGCTTTGCGATTATGTCTTCACTTCTGCTATACGAACTTTGCACCCAGCTGATTCCAGACGCCATATTTGTTTACAAATGTGGAAGTATACATGTGATGTGTTACGACAGCAAAAGGAACCTGTGATCACTGAAGGTACTGTAGTTTACTTATTTAATGTTTACCATTAGATATCAGTTTAATTTTTCATAAAAGTTATCCTAAACCATATTCTGAAATAGTGTCTCGTTTCTCCACTAGGCAGTGCCACAAGTTCCCCCAAAAATCGTAACACAACACACACACAAATGTAATACTTACTAATGTAAACCCACCCGATGATGGAGGTTTAAACCTTCGAAACGCGTCGTGGAAATAAAAAAACGGTGACTGGTAACAGTGAAATTGTTGTTTCATTTAATGTCAGTAACAGTCACGGTAAAGCCTAACCTAAAAATGTTCGCATTTAAAGTTAATCTGCCCAGTCAGGCAATCAAGGCTATTTTCGAGTACAAAAACAGTGCAGAAAAGGTCGCAATGACGACACAACACATACACTTCAATAGGAATTGTCTCAAGAATAACGTCATCCCAAATTATGTCAAGATTGACATCAAAACAAACACAACAACTGCGAAGAAAACACTGGAAATCGCACGAAAACTCTGGGTGAAAAATGAACTGAAAGAGCTTTATATTAAAAAACAAATGTTCAATACACAGCTTTATAATGCAGAATTACAGTTGGGAAAGTTGCTTCATAGATTAGAATATGATTCCATAACCAAAAAAGTCAAAGAGTACACCGAGTTCATCGTACAGAAAACGAAAACTACACAGAAGAAAAAACTAGCCAGTCTTATAATGCAACAACTACCTCCCAAACCGAACCAAAACAGCCAAAAGAAACACACATTCTACACACCCTTCCTCAACAACACGAACATAACATTCACTGCAGAAGAAGAGGCACTACTCTGCAAAGGCTTAAAGCACAATGTTCAAGCTCCGCTGGATCAAAAGAACCAAGAAAAGCTCATCGCTTGTGCAACACAGATCTCGACCATCGCCCTTAAGAAGCAAACTGACAGAATATCAGCCTGCCACAAAATTAACGAAATCATTGAAAAGGAGATTGCAAAACCTTTCCCAGCATACAAGAAAAGAGAAGAAGCCCTTACACGTACCATTAAGACTAAATTAAATGTGAATAATGCTATAATTGTAAAAGCTGACAAGGGCAACACAACTGTTGTAATGGACAGAACAACATACATAGAAAAAACTTTAGACTTCTTCCAAACCAGCAACATAACTGAAATACATAAAGATCCAACAGCCAGAATACAAAAGGAGATTAAACACATTTCAAACAACATTAACTTTCTACTCACCATCCAAGAAGCAAGAAACATTGTAACAATGAGCCCACAACCACCTTGCCTTAGATCACAACCAAAGATCCACAAAAACGGGACCCCCATCAGGCCCATAGTGAACTGTAGGAACAGCCCAACATTCAAGCTCAATAAAATACTCTTCAGAATTCTCAAACAAGCATACACATTCAATAATGAGAGAACACTTAGAAACACAACAGAATTTACACAATATGTCAAAAACATACAAGTACCTGAGGGAGCCACACTTGCCTCATTTGACATACAAAACCTATATTCCTCTGTGCCAATAGATCCCACACTACAGATAATTAATGCCAACCTACATAAACACAAAAATATCCCTTCAACTCACATTAATGAACTAATGGACCTACTTGAATTCACACTTTCACACAACTATTTTAAATTTAACAATAAAATCTACCAACAAACAGATGGTCTGGCAATGGGCTCAAATCTTTCCGGGTTGCTAGCAGAAATATTTATAAGTAACCTAGAAGACAAAATCCTGAATTCCAATCACCATCTCCTCAAAAATATCATCTACTACTACAGATATGTAGATGATACCATCATTTTAATCAAAGGCACTAAAGATGACATCAGTGAGTTGAATCAGTTTTTCAACAACTTCCATGAAAACATAAAATTCACAGTTGAACACCAAAAAGACGACAGTATAAATTTCCTAGACCTTACCATTAGAATAAAGAATAACAGACATCAATTTGAAATTTATCTGAAGCCTACCACAACACATACCACAATCCACAACCCCTCTTGCCACCCCGCAGCACACAAAATGGCAGCATTCGGGTACATGATTAATAGAGCTATCCAACTACCACTCTCGGAAGATAAATGTGATCAAGAAATTGAAATAATAAAACAAACAGCTATTGAAAATGGTTATAACAGCTCCATAGTAGACACCCTAAAACACTCAATAATGGCAAAGGAATCACAACACAAAAAACAAAAAGAAAATAACGTCTACCATACAATCCCCTTTCTGGGTAACATTTCATACCAGATTGCCAATGTCTTCAAACGGAAAGGCATAAGCATATCCTTTACAACAGACAACAAGATTGGACTGAAGTTACCCCACAACATCGGCACACGAAACCCACTTCATCACACAGGTGTGTACAAAATTGAATGTTTGGACTGTGACTGCTTCTACATAGGCCAGACAGGCAGATCATTTGAGATTAGGTTCAAGGAACACATGGCAGCACTAAAAAACAAAAAATATCACACATCAGCAATAGCTACACACTTGCATGAAACAAAACACCATGTTAACAACACAAGCATTAGCATCCTACACACCCAACCAAAAGGCAGAAAACTAGACATCCTTGAAACACTCCAAATATACAAACATCAAATGAAACAACCAGAATCTATCTTAAATGACAAAAATGACAATATTTACAATAGTATCATCTCCGTTTTCAGCAACTGCCTACACTCATAAAAATGCACACACACACTTACACACACACACACACCTAATATTTACCATAAATATTGACAGCTGCCAAGAGTACAAGAGACTGACCTCATTCAAAGATAATTCATCACACCAACAGCTTGTACCCCTTGTCAGCTTAAAACTGTATGTACATCAACTAATGGCACAAATGTATATCTATCTGCATATTTCATAGCATTAACCAATGTATTCCCCAACCTTTAGGCAACTATTATATGCAACATGCAATCATAAGACTCCTTGCCATGTAAATGTTCCCTCTCAATAATCACTCTTTCCTCTCTCTACCTCTCCTTCTGCCTCCAGCCCCTCACTTCACACCTGTTTATTAACCCCAATCAAAGAGTGTAATGTATGTATGATTTTACTGTTGTAGCCAGTATGGTCATTGAAATTATAGTCTGTAACATTTCACCTAATTGTTATCAATAAGTATGATGTTTAAGCCATTTTAACATTTCACCTGTTTGTATAAACAAGTACGAATGTTTGCTGTTTTAACTTGTCAGAATTGGATTTATATACCACCTGAAGTACACACACATATATTTGACACCTGAAAACAAACACCGCCAAATGCTTAAAGCAATCATTCTGTTATTATATTGTTATGATATATATTCTTTGCGCTTTGCGATTATGTCTTCACTTCTGCTATACGAACTTTGCACCCAGCTGATTCCAGACGCCATATTTGTTTACAAATGTGGCAGTATACATGTGATGTGTTACGACAGCAAAAGGAACCTGTGATCACTGAAGGTACTGTAGTTTACTTATTTAATGTTTACCATTAGATATCAGTTTAATTTTTCATAAAAGTTATCCTAAACCATATTCTGAAATAGTGTCTCGTTTCTCCACTAGGCAGTGCCACAAGTTCCCCCAAAAATCGTAACACAACACACACACAAATGTAATACTTACTAATGTAAACCCACCCGATGATGGAGGTTTAAACCTTCGAAACGCGTCGTGGAAATAAAAAACGGTGACTGGTAACAGTGAAATTGTTGTTTCATTTAATGTCAGTAACAGTCACGGTAAAGCCTAACCTAAAAATGTTCGCATTTAAAGTTAATCTGCCCAGTCAGGCAATCAAGGCTATTTTCGAGTACAAAAACAGTGCAGAAAAGGTCGCAATGACGACACAACACATACACTTCAATAGGAATTGTCTCAAGAATAACGTCATCCCAAATTATGTCAAGATTGACATCAAAACAAACACAACAACTGCGAAGAAAACACTGGAAATCGCACGAAAACTCTGGGTGAAAAATGAACTGAAAGAGCTTTATATTAAAAAACAAATGTTCAATACACAGCTTTATAATGCAGAATTACAGTTGGGAAAGTTGCTTCATAGATTAGAATATGATTCCATAACCAAAAAAGTCAAAGAGTACACCGAGTTCATCGTACAGAAAACGAAAACTACACAGAAGAAAAAACTAGCCAGTCTTATAATGCAACAACTACCTCCCAAACCGAACCAAAACAGCCAAAAGAAACACACATTCTACACACCCTTCCTCAACAACACGAACATAACATTCACTGCAGAAGAAGAGGCACTACTCTGCAAAGGCTTAAAGCACAATGTTCAAGCTCCGCTGGATCAAAAGAACCAAGAAAAGCTCATCGCTTGTGCAACACAGATCTCGACCATCGCCCTTAAGAAGCAAACTGACAGAATATCAGCCTGCCACAAAATTAACGAAATCATTGAAAAGGAGATTGCAAAACCTTTCCCAGCATACAAGAAAAGAGAAGAAGCCCTTACACGTACCATTAAGACTAAATTAAATGTGAATAATGCTATAATTGTAAAAGCTGACAAGGGCAACACAACTGTTGTAATGGACAGAACAACATACATAGAAAAAACTTTAGACTTCTTCCAAACCAGCAACATAACTGAAATACATAAAGATCCAACAGCCAGAATACAAAAGGAGATTAAACACATTTCAAACAACATTAACTTTCTACTCACCATCCAAGAAGCAAGAAACATTGTAACAATGAGCCCACAACCACCTTGCCTTAGATCACAACCAAAGATCCACAAAAACGGGACCCCCATCAGGCCCATAGTGAACTGTAGGAACAGCCCAACATTCAAGCTCAATAAAATACTCTTCAGAATTCTCAAACAAGCATACACATTCAATAATGAGAGAACACTTAGAAACACAACAGAATTTACACAATATGTCAAAAACATACAAGTACCTGAGGGAGCCACACTTGCCTCATTTGACATACAAAACCTATATTCCTCTGTGCCAATAGATCCCACACTACAGATAATTAATGCCAACCTACATAAACACAAAAATATCCCTTCAACTCACATTAATGAACTAATGGACCTACTTGAATTCACACTTTCACACAACTATTTTAAATTTAACAATAAAATCTACCAACAAACAGATGGTCTGGCAATGGGCTCAAATCTTTCCGGGTTGCTAGCAGAAATATTTATAAGTAACCTAGAAGACAAAATCCTGAATTCCAATCACCATCTCCTCAAAAATATCATCTACTACTACAGATATGTAGATGATACCATCATTTTAATCAAAGGCACTAAAGATGACATCAGTGAGTTGAATCAGTTTTTCAACAACTTCCATGAAAACATAAAATTCACAGTTGAACACCAAAAAGACGACAGTATAAATTTCCTAGACCTTACCATTAGAATAAAGAATAACAGACATCAATTTGAAATTTATCGGAAGCCTACCACAACACATACCACAATCCACAACTCCTCTTGCCACCCCGCAGCACACAAAATGGCAGCATTCCGGTACATGATTAATAGAGCTATCCAACTACCACTCTCGGAAGATAAATGTGATCAAGAAATTGAAATAATAAAACAAACAGCTATTGAAAATGGTTATAACAGCTCCATAGTAGACACCCTAAAACACTCAATAATGGCAAAGGAATCACAACACAAAAAACAAAAAGAAAATAACGTCTACCATACAATCCCCTTTCTGGGTAACATTTCATACCAGATTGCCAATGTCTTCAAACGGAAAGGCATAAGCATATCCTTTACAACAGACAACAAGATTGGACAGAAGTTACCCCACAACATCGGCACACGAAACCCACTTCATCACACAGGTGTGTACAAAATTGAATGTTTGGACTGTGACTGCTTCTACATAGGCCAGACAGGCAGATCATTTGAGATTAGGTTCAAGGAACACATGGCAGCACTAAAAAACAAAAAATATCACACATCAGCAATAGCTACACACTTGCATGAAACAAAACACCATGTTAACAACACAAGCATTAGCATCCTACACACCCAACCAAAAGGCAGAAAACTAGACATCCTTGAAACACTCCAAATATACAAACATCAAATGAAACAACCAGAATCTATCTTAAATGACAAAAATGACAATATTTACAATAGTATCATCTCCGTTTTCAGCAACTGCCTACACTCATAAAAATGCACACACACACTTACACACACACACACACCTAATATTTACCATAAATATTGACAGCTGCCAAGAGTACAAGAGACTGACCTCATTCAAAGATAATTCATCACACCAACAGCTTGTACCCCTTGTCAGCTTAAAACTGTATGTACATCAACTAATGGCACAAATGTATATCTATCTGCATATTTCATAGCATTAACCAATGTATTCCCCAACCTTTAGGCAACTATTATATGCAACATGCAATCATAAGACTCCTTGCCATGTAAATGTTCCCTCTCAATAATCACTCTTTCCTCTCTCTACCTCTCCTTCTGCCTCCAGCCCCTCACTTCACACCTGTTTATTAACCCCAATCAAAGAGTGTAATGTATGTATGATTTTACTGTTGTAGCCAGTATGGTCATTGAAATTATAGTCTGTAACATTTCACCTAATTGTTATCAATAAGTATGATGTTTAAGCCATTTTAACATTTCACCTGTTTGTATAAACAAGTACGAATGTTTGCTGTTTTAACTTGTCAGAATTGGATTTATATACCACCTGAAGTACACACACATATATTTGACACCTGAAAACAAACACCGCCAAATGCTTAAAGCAATCATTCTGTTATTATATTGTTATGATATATATTCTTTGCGCTTTGCGATTATGTCTTCACTTCTGCTATACGAACTTTGCACCCAGCTGATTCCAGACGCCATATTTGTTTACAAATGTGGCAGTATACATGTGATGTGTTACGACAGCAAAAGGAACCTGTGATCACTGAAGGTACTGTAGTTTACTTATTTAATGTTTACCATTAGATATCAGTTTAATTTTTCATAAAAGTTATCCTAAACCATATTCTGAAATAGTGTCTCGTTTCTCCACTAGGCAGTGCCACAAGTTCCCCCAAAAATCGTAACACAACACACACACAAATGTAATACTTACTAATGTAAACCCACCCGATGATGGAGGTTTAAACCTTCGAAACGCGTCGTGGAAATAAAAAACGGTGACTGGTAACAGTGAAATTGTTGTTTCATTTAAGGACTGTCTCTTCTTACTGCCTATGTTTTGAACCATTCCTGTGACACTAGTTGTAGATTCCGATGCTTCACTTCAGGTTTACTGTATCCCTCTGACCTTCTTATTGACGATGAAACACAGAAATTGCATCGGAATTAAATACAAAAGGCACAATGCCGACTTAAGTACAAGAAGACTGACTTTACCTACTCTCTATGCTTTGAACCATACCAGTGACTCTAGTTATAGATTCCGATGCTTAACTTCAGGTTTACTGTATCTCTCTGACCTTCTTATTGACGATTAAACACAGAAATTGCATCGGAATTAAATACAAAAGGCACAATGCCGACTTAAGTACAAGAAGACTGACTCTTCATACTGACTATGTTTTTAACCATTTCTGTGACACTAGTTATAGATTCCGATGCTTCACATCAGGTTTACTGTATCCCTTGGACCTTCTTATTGACGATGAAACACAGAAATTGCATCGGAATTAAATTAAAAGGCACAATGCCGAATTAAGTACAAGAAGACAGTCTCTTCTTACTGCCTATGTTTTGACCCATTCCTGTGACACTAGTTGTAGATTCCGATGCTTCACTTCAGGATTACTGTATCCCTCTGACCTTCTTATTGACGATGAAACACAGAAATTGCATCGGAATTAAATACAGAAGGCACAATGCCGACTTAAGTACAAGAAGACTGACTCTTCCTGCTCTCTATGCTTTGAACCATTCCAGTGACTCTAGTTATAGATTCCGATGCTTCACTTCAGGTTTACTGTATCCCTCAGACCTTCTTATTGACGATTAAACACAGAAATTGCATCGGAATTAAATACAAAAGGCACAATGCCGACTTAAGTACAAGAACACTGACTCTTATTACTGTCTATGCTTTCAACCATTCCTGTGACACTAGTTTTAGATTCCGATGCTTCACTTCAGGTTTACTGTATCCCTTGGACCTTCTTTTTGACGATGAAACACAGTAATTGTATCGGAATTAAATACAAAAGACACAATGCCGACTTAAGTACAAGAAGAATGACTCTTCCTACTGTCTATGTTTTGAACCATTCCTGTGACACTAGTTATAGATTCCGATGCCACACTTCAGGTTTACTGTATCCCTCTGACCTTCCTATTGAAGATGAAACACAGAAATTGCATCGGAATTAAATAGAAAAGGCACAATGCCGACTTAAGTACAAGAAGACTGACTCTTCTTACTGTCTATGTTTGAACGATTCCTGTGATTCTAGTTATAGTTTCCGATGCTTCACTTCAATTTTTCTGTATCCCTTGGACATTCTTTTTGACGATGGAACACAGTAATTGTATCTGAATTAAATACAAATGGCACAATGCCGACTTAAGTACAAGAAGAATGACTCTTCCTACTGTCAATGTTTTGAACCATTCCTGTGACACTAGTTATAGATTCCGATGCCTCACTTCAGGTTTACTGTATCCCTCTGACCATCTTATTGATGATGAAACAAAGAAATTGCATCGGGAATAAATACAAAAGGCACAATGCCGACTCAAGTACAAGAAGACTGACTCTTCCTACTGTCTATGTTTTGAACCGTTCCTGTGACGCTAGTTATAGATTCCGGTGCTTCACTTCAGGTTTACTGTATGTCTCTGACCTTCGTATTGACGATTAAACACAGAAATTGCGTTGGAATTAAATAGAAAAGGCACATTGCCGACTTAAGTACAAGAAGACTGACTCTTCTTACTGACTATGTTTTTAACCATTTCTGTGACACTAGTTATAGATTCCGATGCTTCACATCAGGTTTACTGTATCGCTTGGACCTTCTTATTGACGATGAAACACAGAAATAGAATCGGAATTAAATTAAAAGGCACAATGCGAATTAAGTACAAGAAGACTGTCTCTTCTTACTGCTTATGTTTTGAACCATTCCTGTGACACTAGTAGTAGATTCCGATGCTTCACTTCAGGTTTACTGTATCCCTCTGACCTTCTTATTGACAATGAAACACAGAAATTGCATCGGAATTAAATACAGAAGGCACAATGCCGACTTAAGTACAAGAAGACTGACTCTTCAAACTCTCTATGCTTTGAACCATTCCAGTGACTCTAGTTATAGATTCCTATGCTTCACGTCAGGTTTACTGTATCCCTCTGACGTTCTTACTGACGATTAAACACAGAAATTGCATCGAAATTAAATACAAAAGGCACAATGCCGACTTAAGTACAAGAAGACTGACTCTTATTACTGTCTATGTTTTCAACCATTCCAATGACAGTAGTTTTAGATTCCGATGCTTCTCTTTAGGTTTACTGTATCCCTTGGACCTTCTTATTGACGATGAAACACAGAAATTGAATCGGAATTAAATACAAAAGGCACAATGCCGACTTATGTTCAAGAAGACTGACTCGTCTTACTGTCTATGTTATGAACCATTCCTCTCACACTAGTTATAGACTCCGATGCTTCACTTCAGGTTTACTGTATCCCTTGGCCTTCTAATTGACGACGAAACACAGAAATTGCATCGGAATTAAATAGAAAAGGCACAATGCCGACATAAGTACTAAAAGAGTGACCCTTCCTATTGTCTATGTTTTGAACCATTTCTGTGACACTAGTTATAGATTCCGATGCTTCACTTCCGGTTTACTGTATCCCTCTGACCTTCTTATTGACGATGAAACACAGAAATTGCATCGGAATTAGATAGAAAAGGCACAATGCCGACTTAAGTACAAGAAGACTAACTCATCTTACTGCCTATGTTTTTAACCATTCCTTTGACACTATTTATAGATTCCGATGCTTCACTTCAGGTTTACTGTATCCCTCTGACCTTCCTATTGAAGATGAAACACAGAAATTGCATCGGAATTAAATAGAAAAGGCACAATGCCGACTTAAGTACAAGGAGCCTGACTCTTCTTACTGTCTATGTTTGAACGATTCCTGTGACACTAGTTATAGATTCCGATACTTCACTTCAGGTTTACTGTATCCCTCGGACCTTCTTGTTGACGATGACACACAGTAATTGTATCGGAATTAAATACAAAAGGCACAATGCTGACTTAAGTACAAGAAGAATGACTCTTCCTACTGTCTATGTTTTGAACCATTCCTGTGACACTAGTTATACATGCCGATGCTTCACTTCAGGTTTACTGTATCCCTTGGACCTTCTTATTGACGGTGAAACACAGAAATTGCATCGGAATTAAATACAAAAGGCACAATGCCGACTTAAGTTCAAGAAGACTGACTCATTTTACTGTCTATGTTTTGAACCATTCCTCTCACACTAGTTATCATCTTATTGACGATGAAACACAGAAATTGCATCGGAAATAAATACAAAAGGCACATTGCCGACTCAAGTACAAGAAGACTGACTCTTCCTACTGTCTATGTTTTGAACCAATCCTGTGACACTAGTTATACATTCCGATGCTACACTTCAGTTTTACTGTATCCCTCTGACCTTCTTATTGACGATGAAACACAGAAATTGCATCGGAATTAAATAGAAAAGGCACAACGCCGACTTAAGTACAAGAAGACTGACTCTTCTTACTGACTATGTTTTGAACCATACCTGTGACACTAGTTATAGATTCCGATGCCTCACTTCAGGTTTACTGTATCCCTTGGACCTTCTTATTGACGATGAAACACAGAAATTACATCGGAATTAAATAGAAAAGTCCCAATGCCGACTTAAGTACAAGAAGATTGACTCTTATTACTCTCTATGTTTTAAACCATTCCTGTGACACTAGTTATAGATTCCGATGCTTCACTTCAGGTTTACTGTATCGCTTGGACCTTGTTGTTGACGGTGACACACAGAAATTGCATCGGAATTAAATACAAAAGGCACTAGGCCGACTTATGTTCAAGAAGACTGACTCATCTTACTGTCTATGTTTTGAACCATTCCTCTCACACTAGTTATAGATTCCGATGCTTCTCTTCAGGTTTACTGTATCCTTTGGACCTTCTTATTGACGACGAAACACAGAAATTGCATCGGAATTAAATAGAAAAGGCACAATGCCGACATAAGTACAAAAAGACTGACCCTTCCTATTGTCTATGTTTTGAACCATTCCTGTGACACTAGTTATAGATTCCGATACTTCACTTCCGGTTTACTGTATCCCTCTGACCTTCTTATTGACGATGAAACACAGAAATTGCATCGGAATTAGATAGAAAAGGCACAATGCCGACTTAAGAACAAGAAGACTAACTCACCTTACTGCCTATGATTTTAACCATTCCTTTGACACTAGTTATAGATTCCGATGTTTCACTTCAGGTTTACTGTATCCCTCTGACCTTCCTATTGAAGATGAAACACAGAAATTGCATCGAAATTAAATAGAAAAGGCACAATTCCGACTTAAGTACAAGAAGACTGACTCTTCTCACTATCTATGTTTGAACGATTACTGTGACACTAGTTATGGAATCCGATGCTTCACTTCAGGCTTACTGTATCTTTTGGACCTTCTTTTTGACGATGAAACACAGTAATTGTATCGGATATAAATACAAAAGGCACAATGCCGACTTAAGTACAAGAAGAATGACTCTTCCTTCTGTCTATGTTTTGAACCATTCCTATGACACTAGTTATAGATTCCGATGCCTCACTTCAGGTTCACTGTATCCCTCTGACCTTCTTATTGGTGATGAAACACAGAGATTGCATTGGAAATAAATACAAAAGGCACAATGCCGACCCAAGTACAAGAAGACTGACTCTTCCTACTGTCTATGGTTTGAACCATTCCTGTGACACTAGTAATAGATTCCGATGCTTCACTTCAGGTTTACTGTTTCCCTTGGACCTTGTTAATGACGATGGAACACAGAAATTGCATCGGAATTAAATACAAAAGGCACAATGCGACTTAAGTACCAGAAGACTGACTCTTATTACTGTCTATGTCTTGAACCATTCCTCTGACACTAGTTATAGATTCCGATGCATCACTTCAGGTTTACTGTATCCCTCTGACCTTCCTATTGAGGATGAAACACAGAAATTGCATCGGAATTAAATAGAAAAGGCACAATGCCGACTTAAGTACAAGAAGACTGACTCTTCTTCCTGTCTATGTTCGAACGATTCCTGTGACACTAGTTATAGTTTCGATGCTTCACTTCAATTTTACTGTATCCCTTGGACATTCTTTTTGACGATGGAACACAGTAATTGTATCGGAATTAAATACAAATGGCACAATGCCGATTTAAGTACAAGAAGAATGACTCTTCCTACTGTCAATGCTTTGAACCATTCCTGTGATACTAGTTATAGATTCCGATGCCTCACTTCAGGTTTACTGTATCCCTCTGACCATCTTATTGGTGATGAAACAAAGAAATTGCATCGGGAATAAATACAAAAGGCACAATGCCGACTCAAGTACAAGAATACTGACTCTTCCTACTGTCTATGATTTGAACCATTCCTGTGAAACTAGTTGTAGATTCCGATGCTTCACTTCAGGTTTACTGTATCCCTCTGACCTTCTTATTGACGATGAAACACAGAAATTGCATCGGAATTAAATACAAAAGGCACAATGCCGACTTAAGTACAAGAAGACTGACTCTTCCTACTCTCTATGCTTTGAACCATTCCAGTGACTCTAGTTATAGATTCCGATGCTTCTCTTCAGGTTTACTGTATCCCTCTGACCTTCTTATTAACGATTAAACACAGAAATTGCATCGGAATTAAATACAAAAGGCACAATGCCGACTTAAGTACAAGAAGACTGACTCTTATTACTGTCTATGTTTTCAACCATTCCTGTGACACTAGTTTTAGATTCCGATGCTTCACTTCAGGTTTACTGTATCCCTTGGACCTTCTTGTTGACGGTGAAACACAGAAATTGCATCGGAATTAAATACAAAAGGCACATGGCCGACTTATGTTCAAGAAGACTGACTCATCTTACTGTCTATGCTTTGAACCATTCCTCTCACACTAGTTATAGACTCCGATGCTTCACTTCAGGTTTACCGTATCCCTTGGACCTTCTTATTGACGACGAAACACAGAAATTGCATCGGAATAAAATAGAAAAGGCACAATGCCGACATAAGTACAAAAAGACTGACCCTTCCTATTGTCTATGTTTTGAACCATTACTGTGGCATTAGTTATAGATTCTGATGCTTCACTTCCGGTTTACTGTATCCCTCTGACCTTCCTATTGAAGATGAAACACAGAAATTGCATCGGAATTAAATAAAAAGGCACAATGCCAAATTAATTCAAGAAGACTGACTCTTCTTACTGACTATGTTTTGAACCATTCCTGTGACACTAGTTATAGATTCCGATGCTTCACTTCAGGTTTACTGTATCCCTCTGACCTTCTTATTGACGATGAAACACAGAATTAGCATCGGAATTAAATACAAAAGGCACAATGCCGACTCAAATACAAGAAGACTAACTCATCTTACTGCCTATGTTTTTAACCATTCCTTGGACACTAGTTATAGATTCCGATGCTTCACTTCAGGTTTACTGTATCCCTCTGACCTTCCTATTAAAGATGAAACACAGAAATTGCATCGGAATTAAATAGAGAAGGCACAATGCCGACTTAAGTACAAGTAGACTGACTCTTCTTACTGTCTATGTTTGAACGATTCCTGTGACACTAGTTATAGATTCCGATACTTCACTTCAGGTTTACTGTATCCCTCGGACCTTCTTTTTGACGATGAAACAGAGTAATTGTATCGGAATTAAATACAAAAGGCACAATGCTGACTTAAGTACAAGAAGAATGACTCTTCCTACTGTCTATGCTTTGAACCATTCCTATGACACTAGTTATAGAATCCGATCCCTCACTTCCGGTTTACTGTATCCCTCTGACCTTCTTATTGCTGATGAAACACAGAAATTGCATCGGAAATAAATACAAAAGGCACAATGCCGACTGAAGTACAAGAAGACAGACCCTTCCTACTGTCTGTGTTTTGAACCATTCCTGTGACACTAGTTATACATTCCGATGCTTCACTTCAGGTTTACTGTATCCCTTGGACCGTCTTATTGACGGTGAAACACAGAAATTGCATCGGAATTAAATACAAAAGGCACAATGCCGACTTATGTTCAAGAAGACTGACTCATTTTACTGTCTATGTTTTGAACCATTCCTCTCACACTAGTTATCATCTTATTGACGATGAAACACAGAAATTGCATCGGAAATAAATACAAAAGGCACATTGCCGACTCAAGTACAAGAAGACTGACTCTTCCTACTGTCTATGTTTTGAACCAATCCTGTGACACTAGTTATACATTCCGATGCTTCACTTCAGGTTTACTGTATCCCTCTGACGTTCTTATTGACGATGAAACACAGAAATTGCATCGGAATTAAATAGAAAAAGCACAACGCCGACTTAAGTACAAGAAGACTGACTTCTCTTACTGACTATGATTTGAACCATACCTGTGACACTAGTTATAGATTCCGATGCGTCACTTCAGGTTTACTGTATCCCTTGGACCTTCTTATTGACGATGAAACACAGAAATTGCATCGGAATGAAATAGAAAAGTCCCAATGCCGACTTAAGTACAAGAAGACTGACTCTTCCTACTGTCTATGTTTTGAATCATTCCGGTGACACTAGTTATACATTTCGATGCTTCACTTCAGGTTTACTGTATCCCTCTGGCCTTCTAATTGACGATGAATCTTAGAAATTGCATCGGAATTAAATAAAAAGGCACAATGCCGAATTAAGTACAAGAAGACTGACTCTTCTTACTGACTATGATTTGAACCATTCCTGTGACACTAGTTATAGATTCCGATGCTTCACTTCAGGTTTACTCAATCCCTCTGACCTTCTTATTGACGATGAAACACAGAAATTGCATCGGAATTAAATACAAAAGGCACAATGCTGACTTAAGTACAAGAAGATTGACTCATATTACTCTCTATGTTTTGAACCATTCCTGTGACACTAGTTATAGATTCCGATGCTTCACTTCAGGTTTACTGTATCGCTTGGGCCTTCTTGTTGACGGTGAAACACAGAAATTGCATCGGAATTAAATACTAAAGGCACAATGCCGACTTATGTTCAAGAAGACTGACTCATCTTACTGCCTGTGATCTTAACCATTCCTTTGACACTAGTTATACATTCCGATGCTTCACTTCAGGTTTACTGTATCCCTCTGACCTTCCTATTGAAGATGAAACACAGAAATTGCATCGGAATTAAATAGAAAAGGCACAATGCCGACTTAAGAACAAGAAGACTAACTCATCTTACTGCCTATGATCTTAACCATTCCTTTGACACTAGTTATACATTCCGATGCTTCACTTCAGGTTTACTGTATCCCTCTGACCTTCCTATTGAAGATGAAACACAGAAATTGCATCGGAATTAAATAGAAAAGCACAATGCCGACTTAAGTACAAGAAGACTGACTCTTCTTACTGTCTATGTCTTGAACCATTCCTCTGACACTAGTTATAGATTCCGATGCTTCACTTCAGGTTTACTGTATCCCTCTGACCTTCCTATTGAAGATGAAACACAGAAATTTCATCGGAATTAAATAGAAAAGGCACAATGCCGACTTAAGTACAAGAAGACTGATTCTTCTTACTGTCTATGTTTTGACGATTCCTGTGACACTAGTTATAGATTCCGATGATTCATTTCAATTTTACTGTATCCCTTGGACATTCCTTTTGACAATGGAACACAGTAATTGTATCGGAATTAAATACAAATGGCACAATGCCGACTTAAGTACAAGAAGAATGACTCTTCCTACTGTCAATGTTTTGAACCATTCCTGTGACACTAGTTATAGATTCCGATGCCTCACTTCAGGTTTACTGTATCCCTCTGACCTTCTTATTGCTGATGAAAAACAGACATTGCATCGAAAATAAATACAAAAGGCACAATGCCGACTGAAGTACAAGAAGACTGACTCTTCCTACTGTCTATGTTTTGAACCATTCCTGTGACACTAGTTATACATTCCGATGCTTCACTTCAGATTTACTGTATCCCTTGGACCGTCTTATTGACGGTGAAACACAGAAATTGCATCGGAATTAAATACAAAAGGCACAATGCCGACTTATGTTCAAGAAGACTGACTCATTTTACTGTCTATGTTTTGAACCATTCCTCTCACACTAGTTTTCATCTTATTGACGATGAAACACAGAAATTGCATCGGAAATAAATACAAAAGGCACATTGCCGACTCAAGTACAAGAAGACTGACTCTTCCTACTGTCAATGTTTTGAACCAATCCTGTGACACTAGTTATACATTCCGATGCTTCACTTCAGGTTTACTGTATCCCTCTGACCTTCTTATTGACGATGAAACACAGAAATTGCATCGGAATTAAATAGAAAAGGCACAACGCCTACTTAAGTACAAGAAGACTGTCTCTTCTTACTGACTATGATTTGAACCATACCTGTGACACTAGTTATAGATTCCGATGCGTCACTTCAAGTTTACTGTATCCCTTGGACCTTCTTGTTGACGATGAAACACAGAAATTGCATCGGAATTTTAATAGAAAAGTCCCAATGCCGACTTAAGTACAAGAAGACTGACTCTTCCTACTGTCTATGTTTTGAATCATTCCGGTGGCACTAGTTATACATTTCGATGCTTCACTTCAGGTTTACTGTATCCCTCTGACCTTCTTATTGACGATGAAACACAGAAATTGCATCGGAATTAAATTCAAAAGGCACAATGCCGACTTAAGTACAAGAAGACTGACCCTTCTTACTGTCTATGATTTGAACCATTCCTGTGACACTAGTTATAGATTCCGATGATTCACTTAAGGTTTACTGTATCCCTCAGACCGTTTATTGACGATGAAACACAGAAATTGCATCGGAATTAAATAGAAAAGGCACAATGCCGACTTAAGTACAAGAAGAATGAATCTTCCTACTGTCTATGTTTTGAACAATTCCTGTGAAACTAGTTATAGATACCGATGGTTCACTTCAGGTTTACTGTATCTCTCTGACCTTCTTATTGACGATGAAACACAGAAATTGCATCGGAAATAAATAGAAAAGGCACAATGCCGACTCAAGTAGAAAAAGACTGACTCTTCCTACTGTCTATATTTACATGATTCCTGTGACACTAGTTATACATTCCGATGCTTCACTTCAGGTTTACTGTATCCCTCTGACCTTCTTATTGACGATGAATCACAGAAATGGCATCGGAATTATATAGAAAATGCACAATGCCGACTTAAGTACAAGAAGACTGACACTTCTTACTGACTATGTATTGAACCATTTCTGTGACACTAGTTATAGATTCCAATGCTTCACTTCAGGTTTACTGTATCCCTCTGGCCTTCTTATTGACGATGAAATTTAGAAATTGCATCGGAATTAAATAAAAAGGCACAATGCCGAATTAAGTACAAGAAGACTGACTCTTCTTACTGACTATGTTCTGAACCATTCCTGTGACACTAGTTATAGATTCTGATGCTTCACTTCAGGTTTACTCTATCCCTCTGACCTTCTTATTGACGATGAAACACAGAAATTGCATCGGAATTAAATACGAAAGGCACAATGCCGACTAAAGTACAAGAAGATTGACTCATATTACTCTCTATGTTTTGCACCATTCCTGTGACACTAGTTATAGATTCCGCTGCTTCACTTCAGGTTTACTGTATCCCTTGGACCTTCTTATTGACGACGAAACACAGAAATTGCATCGGAATTAAATAGAAAAGGCACAATGCCGACTTAAGTACAAGAAGACTGATTCTTCTTACTGTCTATGTTTGAACGATTCCTGTGACACTAGTCATAGATTCCGATGATTCTCTTCAATTTTACTGTATCCCTTGGACATTCTTTTTGACGATGGAACACAGTAATTGTATCGGAATTAAATACAAATGGCACAATGCCGACTTAAGTACAAGAAGAATGACTCTTCCTACTGTCAATGTTTTGAACCATTCCTGTGACACTAGTTATAGATTCCGATGCCTCACTTCAGGTTTACTGTATCCCTCTGACCATCTTATTGATGATGAAACACAGAAATTGCATCGGGAATAAATACAAAAGGCACAATGCCGACTCAAGTACAAGAAGACTGACTCTTCCTACTGTCTACGATTTGAACCATTCCTGTGACACTAGTTATAGATTCCGATGCTTCACTTCAGGTTTACTGTATCCCTCTGACCTTCGTATTGACGATGAAACACAGAAGTTGCGTCGGAATTAAATAGAAAAGGCAATATGCCGACATAAGTACAAGAAGACTGACTCTTCTTACTGACTATGTTTTGAACCATTTCTGTGACACTAGTTATAGATTCCGATGCTTCACATCTGGTTTACTGTATCCCTTGGACCTTCTTATTGACGATGAAACACAGAAATTGCATCGGAATTAAATTAAAAGGCACAATGCCGAATAAAGTACAAGAAGACTGACTCTTCTTACTGCCTATGTTTTGAACCATTCCTGTGACACCAGTTATTGATTCCGAAGATTAACTTCAGGTTTACTATATCCATCTGACCTTCTTATTGACGATGAAACACAGAAATTGCATCGGAATTAAATACAAAAGGCACAATGCCGACTTAAGTACAAGAAGACCGACTCTTCCCACTCTCTATGATTTGAACCATTCCAGTGACTCTAGTTATAGATTCCGATGCTTCACTTCAGGTTTACTGTATCCCTCTGACCTTCTTATTGGCGATTAAACACAGAAATTGCATTGGAATTAAATACAAAAGGCACAATGCCGACTTAAGTACAAGAAGACTGACTCTTATTACTGTCTATGTTTTCAACCATTCCTGTGACACTAGTTTTAGATTCCGATGCTTCACATCAGGTTTACTGTATCCCTTGGACCTTCTTATTGACGATGAAGCACAGAAATTGCAACGGAATTAAATAGAAAAGGCACAATGCCGACTTAAGTACAAGAAGACTGACTCTTCCTACTGTCTATGTTTTGAACCTTTCCTGTGACACTAGTTATAAATTCCGATGCCTCACTTCAGGTTTACTGTATCCCTCTGACCTTCTTATTGATGATGAAACACAGAAATTGCTTCGGAAATAAATACAAATGGCACAATGCCGACTCAAGTACAAGAAGACTGACTCTTCCTACTGTCTATGTTTTGAACCATTCCTGTGACTCTAGTTATACATTCCGATGCTTCACTTCAGGTTTACTGTATCCCTTGGACCTTCTTATTGACGGTGAAACATAGAAATTGCATCAGAATTAAATACAAAAGGCACAATGCCGACTCAAGTACAAGAAGACTGACTCTCCTACTGTCTATGTTTTGAACCATCCTGTGACACTAGTTATACATTGCGATGCTTCACTTCAGGTTTACTGTATCCCTCTGAACTTCTTAATGACGATGACACACAGAAATTGCATCGGAATTAAATAGAAATGGCACAACGCCGACTTAAGGACAAGAAGACTGACTCTTCTTACTGTCTATGATTTGAACCATTCCTGTGACACTAGTTATAGATTCCGATGCTTCACCTCAGGAGTTGTGTAACCCCGTGGACCTTCTTATTGACGATGAAACACAGAAATTGCATCGGAATTAAATACAAAAGGCACAATGCCGACATAAGTACAAATAGACTGACTCTTCTTACTGTCTATGTTTGAACCATTCCTGTGACACTAGTTATAGATTCTGATGCTTCACTTCAGGTTTACTGTGTCCCTCAGACCTTCTTATTGACGATGAAACACAGAAATTGCATAGGAATTATATAAAAAAGGCAGCATGCCGACTTAAGTACAAGAAGACTGACTCTTCCCACTGTCAATGTTTTGAAACAATCTTGTGACACTAGTTATAGGTTCCGATGGTTCACTTCAGGTTTACTGTATCCCTTAAACCTTCTTATTGACGATGAAACACAAAAGTTGCATCGCAATGAAATACAAAAGCACATTGCCGACTTAAGTACATGTAGACTGGCTCTTCCTACTGCCTATGTATTGAACCATTCCTGTGACACTAGTTATAGATTCCGATGATTCACTTCATGTTTACTGTATCCCTCAGACCGTCTTATTGACGATGAAACACAGAAATTGCATCGGAATTAAATAGAAAAGGCACAATGCCGACTTAAGTACAAGAAGAATGAATCTTCCTACTGTCTATGTTTTGAACAATTCCTGTGACACTAGTTATAGATTCCGATGGTTCACTTCAGGTTTACTGTATCCCATTGACCTTCTTATTGACGATGAAACACAGAAATTGCATCGGAAATAAATACAAAAGGCACAATGCCGACTCAAGTAGAATAAGACTGACTCTTCCTACTGTCTATGTTTTGAACGATTGCTGTGACACTAGTTATACATTCCGATGCTTCACTTCAGGTTTACTGTATCCCTCTGACCTTCTTATTGACAATGAAACACAGAAATGGCATCGGAATTAAATAGAAAATGCACAATGCCGACATAAGTACAAGAAGACTGACACTTCTTAGTGACTATGTATTGAACCATTTCTGTGACACTAGTTATAGATTCCGATGCTTCACTTCAGGTTTACTGTATCCCTCGGGCCTTCTTATTGACGAAGAAACATAGAAATTGCATCGGAATTAAATAAAAAGGCACAATGCCGAATTAAGTACAAGAAGACTGACTCTTCTTACTGACTATGTTTTGAACCATTCCTGTGACACTAGTTATAGATTCCGATGCTTCACTTCAGGTTCACTGTATTCCTCTGACCTTCTTATTGACGATGAAACACAGAAATTGCATCGGAATTAAATACAAAAGGCACAATGCCGACTTAAGTACAAGAAGACTGACTCTTCCCACTCTCTATGTTTTGAACCATTCCTGTGACACTAGTTATAGATTCCGATGCTTCACTTCAGGTTTACTGTATCCCTCTGACCTTCTTATTGCTGATGAAACACAGAAATTGCATCGGAATTAAATACAAAAGGTACAATGCCGACTTAAGTACAAGAATATTGACTCTTATGACTCTCTATGTTTTGAACCATTCCTGTGACACTAGTTATAGATTCAGATGCTTCACATCAGGTTTACTGTATCCCTTGGACCTTCTTGTTGACGGTGAAACACAGAAATTGCATCGGAATTAAATACAAAAGGCACAATGCCGACTTATGTTCAAGAAGACTGACTCATCTTACTAACTATGTTTTGAACCTTTCCTCTCATACTAGTTATAGATTCCGATGCTTCACTTCAGGTTCACTGTATCCCTTGGACCTTCTTATTGACGGCGAAACACAGAAATTGCATCAGAATTAAATAGAAAAGGCACAATGCCAACTTAAGTACCAGATTACTGACTCTTCCTACTGTCCATGTTTTGAACCATTCCTGTGACACTAGTTTCAGATTCCGATGCTTCACTTCAGGTTTACTGTATCCCTCTGACCTTCGTATTGACGATGAAACACAGAAATTGCATCGGAATTAGATACAAAATGCACAATGACGTGTTAAGTACAAGAGGACTGACTCTTCTTACTCTCTATGTTTTGAAACATTCCTGTGACACTAGTTATAGATTCCGATGTTTCACTTCAGGTTTACTGTAACCCTTGGACCTTCTTATTGACGACGAAACACAGAAATTGCATCGGAATTAAATAGAAAAGGCACAATGCCGACATAAGTACAAAAAGAATGACCCTTCCTATTGTCTATGTTTTGAACCATTCCTGTGACACTAGTTATAGATTCCGACGTTTCACTTCAGGTTCAGTGTATCCCTTGGACCTTCTTATTGACGACGAAACACAGAAATTGCATCAGAATTAAATAGAAAAGGCACAATGCCGACTTAAGTACCAGAAGACTGACTCTTCCTACTGTCCATGTTTGAACCATTCCTGTGACACTAGTTTCAGATTCCGATGCTTCACTTCCGGTTTACTGTATCCCTCTGACCTTCTTATTGACGATGAAACACAGAAATTGCATCGGAATTAGATAGAAAAGGCACAATGCCGACTTAAGTACAAGAAGACTAACTCATGTTACTGCCTATGCTTTTAACCATTCCTGTGACACTAGTGTTAGATTCCGATGCTTCACTTCAGGTTTACTGTATCCCTTGGACCTTCTTATTGACGATGAAACACAGAAATTGCATCGGAATTAAATACAAAAGGCACAATGCCGACTTATGTACAAGAAGACTGACTCATCTTACTGTCTATGTTTTGAACCATTGCTGTGACACTAGTTATTGATCCCGATGCTTCACTTCAGGTTTACTGTATCCCTTGGACCTCCTTATTGACGACGAAACACAGAGATTGCATCGGAATTAAATAGAAAAGGCACTATGCCGACTTAAGAACAAGAAGACTGACTCGTCTTACTGACTATGTTTTGAAATATTCCTGTGACACTAGTTATAGATTCCGATGCCTCACTTCAGGTTTACTGTATCCCTTGGATCTTTTTATTGACGATGAAAGACAGAAATTGCATCGGAATGAAATACAAAAGGCACAATGTCGACTTAAGTACAAGAAGACTGACTCTTCTTACTGTCTATGATTTGAACCATTCCTGTGACACTAGTTATAGATTGCGATGCTTCACTTCAGATGTACTGCATCCCTTGGACCTTCTTATTGACGATGTAACACAGAAACTGCATCGGAATTAAATAGAAAAGGCACAATGCCGACTTAAGAACAAGAAGACTGACTCGTCTTACTGACTATGTTTTGAAATATTCCTGTGACAATAGTTATAGATTCCGATGCCTCACTTCAGGTTTACTGTATCCCTTGGATCTTTTTATTGACGATGAAAGACAGAAATTGCATCGGAAAGAAATACAAAAGGCACAATGTCGACTTAAGTACAAGAAGACTGACTCTTCCTACTGTCTATGTTTTGAACCTTTCCTGTGACACTAGTTATAAATTCCGATGCCTCACTTCAGGTTTACTGTATCCCTCTGACCTTCTTATTGATGATGAAACACAGAAATTGCTTCGGAAATAAATACAAATGGCACAATGCCGACTCAAGTACAAGAAGACTGACTCTTCCTACTGTCTATGTTTTGAACCATTCCTGTGACTCTAGTTATACATTCCGATGCTTCACTTCAGGTTTACCGTATCCCTTGGACCTTCTTATTGACGGTGAAACATAGAAATTGCATCAGAATTAAATACAAAAGGCACAATGCCGACTCAAGTACAAGAAGACTGACTCTTCCTACAGTCTATGTTTTGAACCATTCCTGTGACACTAGTTATAGATTCCGATGCTTCACTTCAGATTTACTGTATCCCTCTGACCTTCGTATTGACCATGAAACACAGAAATTGCATCGGAATTAAATTAAAAGGCACAATGCTGAATTAAGTACAAGAAGACTTACTGTTCTTACTGACTATGCTTTGAACCATTCCTGTGACACTAGTTATAGACTCCGATGCTTGACTTCAGGTTTACTGTATCCCTCTGACCTTCTTATTGACGATTAAACACAGAAATTGCATCGGAATTAAATACAAAAGGCACAATGCCGACTTAAGTACAAGAAGACTGGCTCTTATTACTGTCTATGTTTTCAACCATTCCTGTGACACTAGTTATAGATTCCGATGCTTCACTTCAGGTTTACTGTTCCCTTGGACCTTCTTATTGACGATGAAACACCGAAATTGCATCGGAATTAAATACAAAAGGCACAATGCCGACTTATGTACAAGAAGACTGACTCATCTTCCTGTCTATGTTTTGAACCATTCCTGTGACACTAGTTATTGATCCCGATGCTTTACTTCAGGTTTACTGTATCCCTTGGACCTTCTTATTGACGACGAAACACAGAAATTGCATCGGAATTAAATAGAAAAGGCACAATGCCGACTTAAGTACAAGAAGACTGACTCTTCCTACTGACTATGTTTTGAACCATTCCTGTGAAACTAGTTATAGATTCCGATGCTTCACTTCAGGTTTTCTGTATCCCTCTGACCTTATTGACGATGAAACACAGATATTGCATCCGAATTAGATACAAAAAGCACAATGCCGACTTATGTACAAGAGGACTCACTCTTCTTACTGTCTATGTTTTGAAACATTCCTGCGACACTAGTTATAGATTCCGATGGTTCACTTCAGGTTTACTGTATCCCTCTGACCATCGCATTGACGATGAAACACCGAAATTCCAGCGGAATTAAATACGAAAGGCATAATGCCGTCTTAAGTACAAGAAGACCGACTCTTCTTACCGACTATGTTTGAATCATTCCTGTGACACCACTTATAGATTCCGATGCTTCACTTCAGGGTTACTGTATCCCTCTGACCTTCTTATTGACGATGAAGCACAGAAATTGCATCGGAATTAAATAGAAAAGGCACAATGCCGACTTCAGTACAAGAAGACTGACTCTTCTTACTTTCTATGCTTTGAACCATTCCTGTGACACTAGTTATAGATTGCGATGCTTCACTTCAGATGTACTGCATCCCTTGGACCTTCTTATTGACGATGTAACACAGAAACTGCATCGGAATTAAATAGAAAAGGCACAATGCCGACTTAAGAACAAGAAGACTGACTCGTCTTACTGACTATGTTTTGAAATATTCCTGTGACACTAGTTATAGATTCCGATGCCTCACTTCAGGTTTACTGTATCCCTTGGATCTTTTTATTGACGATGAAAGACAGAAATTGCATCGGAATGAAATACAAAAGGCACAATGTCGACTTAAGTACAAGAGGACTGACTCTTCCTACTGTCTATGTTTTGAACCTTTCCTGTGACACTAGTTATAAATTCCGATGCCTCACTTTAGGTTTACTGTATCCCTCTGACCTTCTTATTGATGATGAAACACAGAAATTGCTTCGGAAATAAATACAAATGGCACAATGCCGACTCAAGTACAAGAAGACTGACTCTTCCTACTGTCTATGTTTTGAACCATTCCTGTGACTCTAGTTATACATTCCGATGCTTCACTTCAGGTTTACTGTATCCCTTGGACCTTCTTATTGACGGTGAAACATAGAAATTGCATCAGAATTAAATACAAAAGGCACAATGCCGACTCAAGTACAAGAAGACTGACTCTCCTACTGTCTATGTTTTGAACCATCCTGTGACACTAGTTATACATTGCGATGCTTCACTTCAGGTTTACTGTATCCCTCTGAACTTCTTATTGACGATGACACACAGAAATTGAATCGGAATTAAATAGAAAAGGCACAACGCCGACTTAAGTACAAGAAGACTGACTCTCCTTACTGACTATGTTTTGAACCATACCTGTGACACTAGTTATAGATTCCGATGCCTCACTTAAGGATTACTGTATCCCTTGGACCTTCTTATTGACAATGAAACACAGAAATTGTATCGGAATTAAATAGAAAAGTCTCAATGCCGACTTAAGTACAAGAAGACTGACTCTTCCTACTGTCTATGTTTTGAATCATTCCGGTGACACTAGTTATACATTCCGATGCTTCACTTCAGGTTTACTGTATCCCTCTGACCATCTTATTGATGATGAAACACAGAAATTGCATCGGGAATAAATACAAAAGGCACAATGCCGACTCAAGTACAAGAAGACTGACTCTTCCTATAGTCTATGTTTTGAACCATTCCTGTGACACTAGTCATAGATTCCGATGCTTCACTTCAGATTTACTGTATCCCTCTGACCATCGTATTGACCATGAAACACAGAAATTGCATCGAAATTAAATTAAAAGGCACAATGCTGAATTAAGTACAAGAAGACTGACTCTTCTTACTGACTATGCTTTGAACCATTCCTGTGACACTAGTTATAGACTCCGATGCTTGACTTCAGGTTTACTGTATCCCTCTGACCTTCTTATTGACGATTAAACACAGAAATTGCATCGGAATTAAATACAAAAGGCACAATGCCGACTTAAGTACAAGAAGACTGGCTCTTATTACTGTCTATGTTTTCAACCATTCCTGTGACACTAGTTATAGATTCCGATGCTTCACTTCAGGTTTACTGTATCCCTTGGACCTTCTTATTGACGATGAAACACAGAAATTGCATCGGAATTAAATACAAAAGGCACAATGCCGACTTATGTACAAGAAGACTGACTCATCTTCCTGTCTACGTTTTGAACCATTCCTGTGACACTAGTTATTGATCCCGATGCTTCACTTCAGGTTTACTGTATCCCTTGGACCTTCTTATTGACGACGAAACACAGAAATTGCATCGGAATTAAATAGAAAAGGCACAATGCCGACTTAAGTACAAGAAGACTGACTCTTCCTACTGACTATGTTTTGAACCATTCCTGTGAAACTAGTCATAGATTCCGATGCTTCACTTCAGGTTTTCTGTATCCCTCTGACCTTATTGACGATGAAACACAGATATTGCATCCGAATTATATACAAAAAGCACAATGCCCACTTATGTACAAGAGGACTGACTCTTCTTACTGTCTATGTTTTGAAACATTCCTGCGACACTAGTTATAGATTCCGATGGTTCACTTCAGGTTTACTGTATCACTCTGACCATCGCATTGACGATGAAACACCGAAATTCCAGCGGAATTAAATACGAAAGGCACAATGCCGACTTAAGTACAAGAAGACTGACTCTTCTTACTGACTATGTTTGAATCATTCCTGTGACACCACTTATAGATTCCGATGCTTCACTTCAGGGTTACTGTATCCCTCTGACCTTCTTATTGACGATGAAACACAGAAATTGCATCGGAATTAAATAGAAAAGGCACAATGCCGACTTCAGTACAAGAAGACTGACTCTTCATACTGTCTATGCTTTGAACCATTCCTGTGACACTAGTTATAGATTCCGATGACACACTTCAGGTTTACTGTATCCCTTAGACCTTCTTATTGACGATGAAAGACAGAAATTGCATCGGAATGAAATACAAAAGGCACAATGCCGACTTAAGTACAAGAAGACTGACTCTTCCTACCGTCTATGTTTTGAACCATTCCTGTGACACTAGTTATAGATTCCGATGCTTCACTTCAGGCTTACTGTATCCCTTGAACCTTCCTATTGACAATGAAACACAGAAATTGCATCGGAATTAAATACAAAAGGCACAATGCCGACTTAAGTACAAGAAATCTGACTATTCTTACTGTCTATTATTTGAACCATTCCTGCGACACTAGTTATAGATTCCGATGCTTCACCTCAGGTGTACAGTATCCCTTGGACCTTCTTACTGACGATGAAACACAGCAATTGCATCGGAATGAAATACAACAGGCACTATGCCGAATGAAGTACAAGTAGACTGACTCTTCTTACAGTCTATGTTTGAACCATTCCTGTGACACTAGTTATAGATTCTTATGCTTCACTTCAGGTTTACTGTATCCCTCTGACCTTCTTATTGACGATGAAACACAGAAATTGCATCGGAATTAAATAAAAAAGGCACAATGCCGACTTAAGTACAACAAGACTGACACTTCCAACCGTCTATGTTTTGAACCATTCCTGTGACACTAGTTATAGATTCAGATGCTTCACTTCAGGTTCACTGTATCCCTCTGACCTACTTATTGACGTGGTAACACCGAAATTGCATCGGAAATTAATACAAAAGGCACAATGCCGACTCAGGTAGAAGAAGACTGACTCTTCCTACTGTCTATGTTTTGAACGATTCCTGTGACTCTAGTTATAGATTCCGATGCTTCACTTCAGGATTAGTGTATCCCTCTGACCTTCGTATTGATGATGAAACACAGAAATTGCCTCGGAATTAAATAGAAAAGGCACAATGCCGACTTAAGTACAAGAAGACTGACTCTTCTTATTGTCTATGTTTGAACGATTCCTGTGACACTAGTTATAGATTCCGATGCTTCACTTCAGGTTTACTGTATCCCTTGGACCTTCTTTATGACGATGAAGCACAGTAATTGTATCGGAATTAAATACAAAAGGCACAATGTCGACTTAAGTACAAGAAGAATGACTCTTCCTACTGTCAATGTTTTGAACCATTCATGTGACGCTAGTTATAGATTCTGATGCCTCACTTCAGGTTTACTGTATCCCTCTGACCTTCTTATTGATGATGAAACACAGAAATTGCATCGGAAATAAATACAAAAGGCACAATGCAGACTCAAGTACAAGAAGACTGACTCTTCCTACTGTCTATGTTTTGAACCATTCCTGTGACACTAGTTATAGATTCCGATGCTTCACTTCAGGTTTAGTGTATCCCTCTGACCTTCGTATTGACGATGAAACACAGAAATTGCCTCGGAATTAAATAGAAAAGGCACGATGCCGACTTAAGTGCAAAAAGACTGACTCTTCTTACTGACTATGTTTTGAACCATTCCTGTGACACTAGTTATAGATTCCGATGCTTCACTTCCGGTTTACTGTATCCCTCTGACCTTCTTATTGACGATGAAACACAGAAATTGCATCGGAATTAGATAGAAAAGGCACAATGCCGACTTAAGTACAAGAAGACTAACTCATGTTACTGCCTATGTTTTTAACCATTCCTTTGACACTAGTTATAGAATCCGATTCTTCACCTCAGGTTTACTGTATCCCTATGACCTTCCTATTGAAGATGAGACACAGAAATTGCATCGGAATTAAATAGAAAAGGCACAATGCCGACTTAAGTACAAGAAGACTGACTCTTCTTACTGTCTATGTTTGAACGATTCCTGTGACACTAGTTATAGATTCCGATGCTTCACTTCAGGTTTACTGTATCCCTTGGACCTTCTTTGTGACGATGAAACACAGTAATTGTATCGGAATTTAATACAATAGGCACAATGCCGACTTAAGTACAAGAAGAATGACTCTTCCTACTGTCTATGTTTTGAACCGTTCCTGTGACACTAGTTATAGATTCCGATGGCCTCACTTCAGGTTTACTGTATCCCTTTGACATTCTTATTGATGATGTAACACAGAGATTGCATCGGAAATAAGTACAAAAGGCACAATGCCGACTCAAGTACAAGAAGACTGACTCTTCCTACTGTCTATGGTTTGAACCAATCCTGTGACACTAGTTATAGATTCCGATGCTTCACTTCAGGTTTCCTGTATCCCTTGGACCTTCTTAATGACGTTGGAACACAGAAATTGCATCGGAATTAAATACAAAGGGCACAATGCGACTTAAGTACAAGAAGACTGACTCTTCTTACTGTCTATGTCTTGAACCATTCCTCTGACACTAGTTATAGATTCCGATGCTTCACTTCAGGTTTACTGTATCCCTCTGACCTTCCTATTGAAGACGAAACACAGCAATTGCATCGGAATTAAATAGAAAAGGCGCAATGCCGACTTAAGTACAAGAAGACTGACTCTTCTTACTGTCTATGTTTGAACGATTCCTGTGACACTAGTTATAGATTCCGATGCTTCACTTCAGGTTTACTGTATCCCTCTGACCATCTTATTGATGATGAAACACAGAAATTGCATCGGGAATAAATACAAAAGGCACAATGCCGACTCAAGTACAAGAAGACTGACTCTTCCTACAGTCTATGTTTTGAACCATTCCTGTGACACTAGTTATAGATTCCGATGCTTCACTTCAGATTTACTGTATCCCTCTGACCTTCGTATTGACGATGAAACACAGATTGCATCGGAATTAAACTAAAAGGCACAATGCCGAATTAAGTTCAAGATGACTGACTCTTCTTACTGACTATGCTTTGAACCATTCCTGTGACACTAGTTATAGACTCCGGTGCTTGACTTCAGGTTTACTGTATCCCTCTGACCTTCTTATTGACGATTAAACACAGAAATTGCATCGGAATTAAATACAAAAGGCACAATGCCGACTTAAGTACAAGATAACTGGCTCTTATTACTGTCTATGTTTTCAACCATTCCTGTGACACTAGTTATAGATTCCGATGCTTCACTTCAGGTTTACTGTATGCCTTGGACCTTCTTATTGACGATAAAACACAGAAATTGCATCGGAATTAAATACAAAAGGCACAATGCCGACTTATGTACAAGAAGATTGACTCATCTTCCTGTCTATGTTTTGAACCATTCCTGTGACACTAGTTAATGATCCCGATGCTTCACTTCAGGTTTACTGTATCCCTTGGACCTTCTTATTGACGACGAAACACAGAAATTGCATCGGAATTAAATAGAAAGGCACAATGCCGTCTTAAGTACAAGAAGACTGACTCTTCCTACTGACTATGTTTTGAACCATTCCTGTGAAACTAGTAATAGATTCCGATGCTGCACTTCAGGTTTACTGTATCCCTCTGACCTTCTTATTGACGATGAAACACAGATATTGCATCGGAATTAAATTGAAAAGGCACAATGCCGACTTCAGTACAAGAAGACTGCTCTTCTTACTGTCTATGCTTTGAACCATTGCTGTGACACTAGTGATAGATTCCGATGCTTCACTTCAGGTGTACTGCATCCCTTGGCCCTTCTTATTGACGATGTAACACAGAAACTGCATCGCAATTAAATAGAAAAGGCACAATGCCGACTTAAGAACAAGAAGACTGACTCTTCTTACTGTCTATGTTTTGAACCATTCCTCTGACACTAGTTACAGATTCCGATGCTTCACTTCAGGTTTACTGTATCCCTCTGACCTCCCTATTGAAGATGAAACACAGAAATTGCATCGGAATTAAATAGAAAAGGCACAATGCCGACTTAAGTACAAGAAGACTGACTCTTCTTACTGTCTATGTTTGAACGATTCCTGTGACACTAGTTATAGATTCCGATGTTTCACTTCACGTTTACTGTATCCCTTGGACCTTCTTTTTGACGATGAAACACAGTAATTGTATCGGAATTAAATACAAAAGTCACAATGCCGACTTAAGTACAAGAAGCATGACTCTTCCTACTGTCAATGTTTTGAACCATTCCTGTGACACTAGTTATAGATTCCAATGCCTCACTTCAGGTTTACTGAATCCCTCTGACCATCTTATTGATGATGACACACAGAAATTGCATCGGAAATAAATACAAAAGGCACAATGCCGACTCAAGTACAAGAAGACTGACTCTTCCTACTGTCTATGTTTTGAACCATTCCTGTGACACTAGTTATAGATTCCGATGCTTCACTTCAGATTTACTGTATCCCTCTGACCATCGTATTGACCATGAAACACAGAAATTGCATCGGAATTAAATTAAAAGGCACAATGCTGAATTAAGTACAAGAAGACTGACTCTTCTTACTGACTATGCTTTGAACCATTCCTGTGACACTAGTTATAGACTCCGATGCTTGACTTCAGGTTTACTGTATCCCTCTGACCTTCTTATTGACGATTAAACACAGAAATTGCATCGGAATTAAATACAAAAGGCACAATGCCGACTTAAGTACAAGAAGACTGGCTCTTATTACTGTCTATGTTTTCAACCATTCCTGTGACACTAGTTATAGATTCCGATGCTTCACTTCAGGTTTACTGTATCCCTTGGACCTTCTTATTGACGATGAAACACAGAAATTGCATCGGAATTAAATACAAAAGGCACAATGCCGACTTATGTACAAGAAGACTGACTCATCTTCCTGTCTACGTTTTGAACCATTCCTGTGACACTAGTTATTGATTCCGATGCTTCACTTCAGGTTTACTGTATCCCTTGGACCTTCTTATTGACGACGAAACACAGAAATTGCATCGGAATTTAATAGAAAAGGCACAATGCCGACTTAAGTACAAGAAAACTGACTCTTCCTACTGACTATGTTTTGAACCATTCCTGTGAAACTAGTTATAGATTCCGATGCTTCACTTCAGGTTTTCTGTATCCCTCTGACCTTATTGACGATGAAACACAGATATAGCATCCGAATTATATACAAAAAGCACAATGCCGACTTATGTACAAGAGGACTGACTCTACTTACTGTCTATGTTTTGAAACATTCCTGCGACACTAGTTATAGATTCCGATGGTTCACTTCAGGTTTACTGTATCACTCTGACCATCGCATTGACGATGAAACACCGAAATTCCAGCGGAATTAAATACGAAAGGCACAATGCCGACTTAAGTACAAGAAGACAGACTCTTCTTACTGACTATGTTTGAATCATTCCTGTGACACCACTTATAGATTCCGATGCTTCACTTCAGGGTTACTGTATCCCTCTGACCTTCTTATTGACGATGAAACACAGAAATTGCATCGGAATTAAATAGAAAAGGCACAATGCCGACTTCAGTACAAGAAGACTGACCCTTCATACTGTCTATGCTTTGAACCATTCCTGTGACACTAGTTATAGATTCCGATGCCTCACTTCAGGTTTACTGTATCCCTTAGACCTTCATATTGACGATGAAAGACAGAAATTGCATCGGAATGAAATACAAAAGGCACAATGCCGACTTAAGTACAAGAAGACTGACTCTTCCTACCGTCTATGTTTTGAACCATTCCTGTGACACTAGTTATAGATTCCGATGCTTCACTTAAGGCTTACTGTATCCCTTGAACCTTCCTATTGACAATGAAACACAGAAATTGCATCGGAATTAAATACAAAAGGCACAATGCCGACTTAAGTACAAGAAATCTGACTATTCTTACTGTCTATTATTTGAACCATTCCTGCGACACTAGTTATAGATTCCGATGCTTCACCTCAGGTGTACAGTATCCCTTGGACCTTCTTACTGACGATGAAACACAGCAATTGCATCGGAATGAAATACAACAGGCACTATGCCGAATGAAGTACATGTAGACTGACTCTTCTTACAGTCTATGTTTGAACCATTCCTGTGTCACTAGTTATAGATTCTTATGCTTCACTTCAGGTTTACTGTATCCCTCTGACCTTCTTATTGACGATGAAACACAGAAATTGCATCGGAATTAAATAAAAAAGGCACAATGCCGACTTAAGTACAACAAGACTGACACTTCCAACCGTCTATGTTTTGAACCATTCCTGTGACACTAGTTATAGATTCAGATGCTTCACTTCAGGTTCACTGTATCCCTCTGACCTACTTATTGACGTGGTAACACCGAAATTGCATCGGAAATTAATACAAAAGGCACAATGCCGACTCAGGTAGAAGAAGACTGACTCTTCCTACTGTCTATGTTTTGAACGATTCCTGTGACTCTAGTTATAGATTCCGAAGCTTCACTTCAGGTTTAGTGTATCCCTCTGACCTTCGTATTGACGATGAAACACAGAAATTGCCTCGGAATTAAATAGAAAAGGCACAATGCCGACTTAAGTACAAGAAGACTGACTCTTCTTATTGTCTATGTTTGAACGATTCCTGTGACACTAGTTATAGATTCCGATGCTTCACTTCAGGTTTACTGTATCCCTTGGACCTTCTTTATGACGATGAAACACAGTAATTGTATCGGAATTAAATACAAAAGGCACAATGTCGACTTAAGTACAAGAAGAATGACTCTTCCTACTGTCAATGTTTTGAACCATTCCTGTGACGCTAGTTATAGATTCCGATGCCTCACTTCAGGTTTACTGTATCCCTCTGACCTTCTTATTGATGATGAAACACAGAAATTGCATCGGAAATAAATACAAAAGGCACAATGCCGACTCAAGTACAAGAAGACTGACTCTTCCTACTGTCTATGTTTTGAACCATTCCTGTGACACTAGTTATAGATTCCGATGCTTCACTTCAGGTTTAGTGTATCCCTCTGACCTTCGTATTGACGATGAAACACAGAAATTGCCTCGGAATTAAGTAGAAAAGGCACAATGCCGACTTAAGTGCAAAAAGACTGACTCTTCTTACTGACTATGTTTTGAACCATTCCTGTGACACTAGTTATAGATTCCGATGCTTCACTTCAGGTTTACTGTATCGCTTGGACCTTCTTATTGACGATGAAACACAGAAATTGCATCGGAATTAAATACAAAAGGCACAATGCCGCCTTATGTTCAAGAAGACTGACTCTTCCTACTGTCCATGCTTTGAACCATTCCTGTGACACTAGTTTCAGATTCCGATGCTTCACTTCAGGTTTACTGTATCCCTCTGACCTTCGTATTGACGATGAAACACAGAAATTGCATCGGAATTAGATACAAAATGCACAATGACGTGTTAAGTACAAGAGGACTGACTCTTCTTACTGTCTATGATTTGAAACATTCCTGTGACACTTGTTATAGATTCCGATGTTTCACTTCAGGTTCACTGTATCCCTTGGACCTTCTTATTGACGACGAAACACAGAAATTGCATCGGAATTAAATAGAAAAGGCACAATGCCGACATAAGTACAAAAAGTCTGACCCTTCCTATTGTCTATGTTTTGAACCATTCCTGTGACACTAGTTATAGATTCCGATGCTTCACTTCCGGTTTACTGTATCCCTCTGACCTTCTTATTGACGATGAAACACAGAAATTGCATCGGAATTAGATAGAAAAGGCACAATGCCGACTTAAGTACAAGAAGACTAACTCATGTTACTGCCTATGTTTTTAACCATTCCTTTGACACTAGTTATAGAATCCGATTCTTCACCTCAGGTTTACTGTATCCCTATGGCCTTCCTATTGAAGATGAAACACAGAAATTGCATCGGAATTAAATAGAAAAGGCACAATGCCGACTTAAGTACAAGAAGACTGACTCTTCTTACTGTCTATGTTTGAACGATTCCTGTGACACTAGTTATAGATTCCGATGCTTCACTTCAGGTTTACTGTATCCCTTGGACCTTCTTTGTGACGATGAAACACAGTAATTGTATCGGAATTTAATACAAAAGGCACAATGCCGACTTAAGTACAAGAAGAATGACTCTTCCTACTGTCTATGTTTTGAACCATTCCTGTGACACTAGTTATAGATTCCGGTGGCCTCACTTCAGGTTTACTGTATCCCTTTGACATTCTTATTGATGATGTAACACAGAGATTGCATCGGAAATAAGTACAAAAGGCACAATGCCGACTCAAGTACAAGAAGACTGACTCTTCCTACTGTCTATGGTTTGAACCATTCCTGTGACACTAGTTATAGATTCCGATGCTTCACTTCAGGTTTCCTGTATCCCTTGGACCTTCTTAATGACGTTGGAACACAGAAATTGCATCGGAATTAAATACAAAGGGCACAATGCGACTTAAGTACAAGAAGACTGACTCTTCTTACTGTCTATGTCTTGAACCATTCCTCTGACACTAGTTATAGATTCCGATGCTTCACTTCAGGTTTACTGTATCCCTCTGACCTTCCTATTGAAGACGAAACACAGCAATTGCATCGGAATTAAATAGAAAAGGCGCAATGCCGACTTAAGTACAAGAAGACTGACTCTTCTTACTGTCTATGTTTGAACGATTCCTGTGACACTAGTTATAGATTCCGATGCTTCACTTCAGGTTTACTGTATCCCTCTGACCATCTTATTGATGATGAAACACAGAAATTGCATCGGGAATAAATACAAAAGGCACAATGCCGACTCAAGTACAAGAAGACTGACTCTTCCTACAGTCAATGTTTTGAACCATTCCTGTGACACTAGTTATAGATTCCGATGCTTCACTTCAGATTTACTGTATCCCTCTGACCTTCGTATTGACGATGAAACACAGAAATTGCATCGGAATTAAATTAAAAGGCACAATGCCGAATTAAGTTCAAGATGACTGACTCTTCTTACTGACTATGCTTTGAACCATTCCTGTGACACTAGTTATAGACTCCGGAGCTTGACTTCAGGTTTACTGTATCCCTCTGACCTTCTTATTGACGATTAAACACAGAAATTGCATCGGAATTAAATACAAAAGGCACAATGCCGACTTAAGTACAAGATAACTGGCTCTTATTACTGTCTATGTTTTCAACCATTCCTGTGACACTAGTTATAGATTCCGATGCTTCACTTCAGGTTTACTGTATGCCTTGGACCTTCTTATTGACGATAAAACACAGAAATTGCATCGGAATTAAATACAAAAGGCACAATGCCGACTTATGTACAAGAAGATTGACTCATCTTCCTGTCTACGTTTTGAACCATTCCTGTGACACTAGTTATTGATCCCGATGCTTCACTTCAGGTTTACTGTATCCCTTGGACCTTCTTATTGACGACGAAACACAGAAATTGCATCGGAATTAAATAGAAAGGCACAATGCCGTCATAAGTACAAGAAGACTGACTCTTCCTACTGACTATGTTTTGAACCATTCCTGTGAAACTAGTAATAGATTCCGATGCTTCACTTCAGGTTTACTGTATCCCTCTGACCTTCTTATTGACGATGAAACACAGATATTGCATCGGAATTAAATTGAAATGGCACAATGCCGACTTCAGTACAAGAAGACTGCTCTTCTTACTGTCTATGCTTTGAACCATTGCTGTGACACTAGTGATAGATTCCGATGCTTCACTTCAGGTGTACTGCATCCCTTGGCCCTTCTTATTGACGATGTAACACAGAAACTGCATCGCAATAAAATAGAAAAGGCACAATGCCGACTTAAGAACAAGAAGACTGACTCTTCTTACTGACTATGTTTTGAACCATTCCTGTGACACTAGTTATAGATTCCGATGCCTCACTTCAGGTTTACTATATCCCTTACACCTTCTTATTGACGATGAAAGACAGAAATTGCATCGAAATGAAATACAAAAGGCACAATGCCGACATAAGTACATGTAGACTGACTCTTCCTACTGTCTATGTTTTGAGCCATTCCTGTGACACTAGTTATACATTCCGATGATTCACTTCAGGTTTACTGTATCCCTCTGATCGTCTTAATGAAGATGAAACACAGAAATTGCATCGGAATTAAATACAAAAGGCACAATGCGACTTGAGTACAAGAAGACTGACTCTTCTTACTGTCTATGTTTTGAACCATTCCTCTGACACTAGTTACAGATTCCGATGCTTCACTTCAGGTTTACTGTATCCCTCTGACCTCCCTATTGAAGATGAAACACAGAAATTGCATCGGAATTAAATAGAAAAGGCACAATGCCGACTTAAGTACAAGAAGACTGACTCTTCTTACTGTCTATGTTTGAACGATTCCTGTGACACTAGTTATAGATTCCGATGTTTCACTTCACGTTTACTGTATCCCTTGGACCTTCTTTTTGACGATGAAACACAGTAATTGTATCGGAATTAAATACAAAAGTCACAATGCCGACTTAAGTACAAGAAGCATGACTCTTCCTACTGTCAATGTTTTGAACCATTCCTGTGACACTAGTTATAGATTCCAATGCCTCACTTCAGGTTTACTGAATCCCTCTGACCATCTTATTGATGATGACACACAGAAATTGCATCGGAAATAAATACAAAAGGCACAATGCCGACTCAAGTACAAGAAGACTGACTCTTCCTACTGTCTATGTTTTGAACCATTCCTGTGACACTAGTTATAGATCCCGATGCTTCACTTCAGGTTTACTGTATCCCTCTGACCTTCGTATTGACGATGAAACACAGAAATTGCGTCGGAATTAAATAGAAAAAGCACAATGCCGACTTAAGTACAAGAAGACTGACTCTTCTTACTGACTATGTTTTGAACAATATCTGTGACACTAGTTATAGATTCCGATGCTTCACTTCAGGATTACTGTATCCCTTGGACCTTCTTATTGACGATGAAACACAGAAATTGCATCGGAATTAAATCCAAAAGGCACAATGCCGATTTATGTACAAGAAGACTGACTCATCTTACTGTCTATGTTTTGAACCATTCCTGTGACACTAGTTATTGATCCCGATGCTTCACTTCAGGTTTACTGTGTCCCTTGGACCTTCTTATTGACGACGAAACACAAAAATTGCATCGGAATTAAATAGAAAAGGCACAATGCCGACTTAAGTACAAGAAGACTGACTCTTCCTACTGACTATGTTTTGAACCATTCCTGTGAAACTAGTTATAGATTCCGATGATTCACTTCAGGTTTACTGTATCCCTCTGACCTTCTTATTGACGATGAAACACAGATATTGCATCGGAATTAGATACAAAAAGCACAATGCCGACTGATGTACAAGAGGACTGACTCTTCTTACTGTCTATGTTTTTAACCATTCCTGTGGCATTAGTTATGGATTCCGATGGTTCACTTCAGGTTTACTGTATCCCTCTGACCTTCTTATTGACGATGAAATACCGTAATTCCAGCGGAACTAAATACGAAAGGCACAATGCCGACTTAAGTACATGAAGACAGACTCTTCTTACTGACTATGTTTGAATCATTCCTGTGACACCACTTACAAATTCCGATGCTTCACTTCAAGGTTACTGTATCCCTCTGACCTTCTTATTGACGATGAAACACAGAAATTGCATCGGAATTAAATAGAAAAGGCACAATGCCGACTTCAGTACAAGAAGACTGACTCTTCTTACTGTCTATGCTATGAACCATTCCTGTGACACTAGTTATAGATTCCGATGCTTCACTTCAGGTGTACTGCATCCCTTGGACCTTCTTATTGACGATAAAACACAGAAACAACATCGGAATTAAATAGAAAAAGCACAATGCCGACATAAGTACTATAAGAATGACTCTTCCTACTGTCTAGGTTTTGAACCATTCCTGTGACACTAGTTATAGATTCCAATGCCTCACTTCAGGTTTACTGAATCCCTCTGACCATCTTATTGATGATGACACACAGAAATTGCATCGGAAATAAATACAAAAAGTACAATGCCGACTCAAGTACAAGAAGACTGACTCTTCCTACTGTCTATGTTTTGAATCATTCCTGTGACACTAGTTATAGATCCCGATGCTTCACTTCAGGTTTACTGTAACCCTCTGACCTTCGTATTGACGATGCAACACAGAAATTGCATCGGAATTAAATACAAAAGAGCGGAATACCGACTTAAGTACAAGAAGACTGACTCTTCCTACTCTCTATGTTTTGAACCAATCCAGTGACTCTAGTTATAGATTCCGATGCTTCACTTAAGGTTTACTGTATCCCTCTGACCTTCGTATTGACGATGAAACACAGAAATTGCATCGGAATTAAATACAAAAGGCACAATACCGACTTAAGTACAAGAAGACTGACTCTTCCTACTCTCTATGCTTTGAACCAATCCAGTGACTCTAGTTATAGATTCCGATGCTTCACTTAAGGTTTACTGTATCCCTCTGACCTTCTTATTGACGATTAAACACAGAAATTGCATCGGAATTAAATACAAAAGGCACAATGCCGACTTAAGTACAAGAAGACTGACTCTTATTACTGTCCATGTTTTCAACCATTCCTGTGACACTAGTTATAGATTCCGATGCTTCACTTCAGGTTTACTGTATCCCTTGGACCTTCTTATTGACGATGAAACACAGAAATTGCATCGGAATTAAATACAAAAGGCACAATGCCGACTTATGTACAAGAAGACTGACTCATCTTACTGTCTATGTTTTGAACCATTCCTGTGACACTAGTTATTGATCCCGATGCTTCACTTCAGGTTTACTGTGTCCCTTGGAACTTCTTATTGACGACGAAACACAGAAATTGCATCGGAATTAAATAGAAAAGGCACAATGCCGACTTTAGTACAAGAAGACTTACTCTTCCTACTGACTATGATTTGAACCATTCCTGTGAAACTAGTTGTAGATTCCGATGCTTCACTTCAGGTTTACTGTCTCCCTCTGACCTTCTTATTGACGATGAAACACAGATATTGCATCGGAATTAGATACAAAAAGCACAATGCCAACTTATGTACAAGAGGACTGACTCTTCTTACTGTCTATGTTTTGAAACATTCCTGTGACACTAGTTACAGATTCCGATGGTTCACTTCAGGTTTAGTGTATCCCTCTGACCTTCTTATTGACGATGAAACACCGAAATTCCAGCGGAATTAAATACGAAAGGCACAATGCCGACTTAAGTACAAGATGACTGACTCTTCCTACTGTCTATGTTTTGAACCATTCCTGTGACACTAGTTATAGATTACGATGATTCACTTCGGGTTTACTGTATCCCTCTGACCGTCTTAATGAAGATGAAACACAGAAACTGCATCGGAATTAAATAGAAAAGGCACAATGCCGACTTAAGTACAAGAAGAATGACTCTTCCTACTGTCTAGGTTTTGAACCATTCCTGTGACACTAGTTATAGATCCCGATGCTTCACTTCAGGTTTACTGTATCCCTCTGACCTTCTTATTGACGATGAAACAAAAAAATTCCATCGGAATTAAATACAAAAGGCACAATGCCGACTTATGTACAAGAAGACTGACTCATCTTAATGTCTATGTTTTGAACCATTCCTGAGACACTAGTTATTGATCCCGATGCTTCACTTCAAGTTTACTGTATCCCTTGGACCTTCTTATTGACGACGAAACACAGAAACTGCATCGGAATTAAATAGAAAAGGCACAATGCCGACATAAGTACAAGAAGACTGACTCTTCCTACTGACTATGTTTTGAACCATTCCTGTGAAACTAGTTATAGATTCCGATGCTTCAGTTCAGGTCTACTGTATCCCTCTGACCTTCTTATTGACGATGAAACACAGAAATTGCATCGGAATTAGATTCAAAAAGAACAATGCCGAATTATGTACAAGAGGACTGGCTCTTCTTACTGTCTATGTTTTGAAACATTCCTGTGACACTAGTTATAGATTCCGATGCTTCACTTCAGGTTTACCGTATCCCTTGGGCCTTCGTATTGACGACGAAACACAGAAATTGCATCGGAATTAAATAGAAAAGGCACAATGCCGACTTAAGTACAAGAAGACTGACTCTTCTTACTGACTATGTTTTGATCCATTCCTGTGACACTAGTTATAGATTCCGATGCCTCACGTATGGTTTGCTGTATCCCTTGGACCTTCTTATTGACGATGAAAGACAGAAATTGCATCGGAATTAAATACAAAACGCACAATGCCGATTTAACTACAAGAAAACTGACCCTTCCTACTGTCTATGATTTGAACCATTCCTGTGACACTAGTTATAGATTCCGAAACTTCACCTCAGGTGTACAGTATCCCTTGGACTTTCTTATTGACGATGAAACACAGAAATTGCATCGGAATTAAATAGAAAAGGCACAATGCCGACTTCAGTACAAGAAGACTGACTCTTCTTACTGTCTATGCTTTGAACTATTCCTGTGAAACTAGTTATAGATTCCGATGCTTCAGTTCAGGTTTACTGTATCCCTCTGACCTTCTTATTGACGATGAAACTCAGAAATTGCATCGGAATTAAATAGAAAGGGCACAATGCGCATTAAGTACAAGAAGACTGACTCTTCTTACTGACTATGTTTTGAACCATTCCTGTGACACTAGTTATAGATTCCGATGCCTCACTTCAGGTTTACTGTATCCGTCTGACCTTCTTATTGACGATGAAACACAGAAATTGCATCGGAATTAAATAAAAAAGGCACAATGCCGACTTAAGTACAACAAGACTGACACTTCCAACTGCCTATGTTTGAACCATTCCTATGACACTAGTTATAGATTCAGATGCTTCACATCAGGTTTACTGTATCCCTCTGACCTTCTTATTGACGATGAAACACAGAAATTGCATCGGAAGTAAATAGAACAGGCACAATGCCGACTTAAGTACAAGAAGACTGACTCTTCTTACTGCCTATGTTTTGAAACATTCCTGTGACACTTGTTATAGATTCCAATGCTTCACTTTAGGTTTACTGTATCCCTTGGACCTTCTTATTGACGATGAAACAAAGAAATAGCATAGGAATTAAATACAAAAGGCACAATGCCGACTTAAGTACATGTAGACTGACTCTTCCTACTGTCTATGTTTTGAACCATTCCTGTGACACTAGTTATAGATTACGATGATTCACTTCAGGTTTACTGTATCCCTCTGACCGTCTTAATGAAGATGAAACACAGAAATTGCATCGGAATTAAATAGAAAAGGCACAATGCCGACTTAAGTACAAGAAGAATGACTCTTCCCACTGTCTAGGTTTTGAACCATTCCTGTGACACTAGTTATAGATCCCGATGCTTCACTTCAGGTTTACTGTATCCCTCTGAGCTTCTTATTGACGATGAAACAAAAAAATTGCATCGGAATTAAATACAAAAGGCACAATGCCGACTTATGTACAAGAAGACTGACTCATCTTAATGTCTATGTTTTGAACCATTCCTGAGACACTAGTTATTGATCCCGATGCTTCACTTCAAGTTTACTGTATCCCTTGGACCTTCTTATTGACGACGAAACACAGAAACTGCATCGGAATTAAATAGAAAAGGCACAATGCCGACTTAAGTACAAGAAGACTGACTCTTCCTACTGACTATGTTTTGAACCATTCCTGTGAAACTAGTTATAGATTCCGATGCTTCAGTTCAGGTCTACTGTATCCCTCTGACCTTCTTATTGACGATGAAACACAGAAATTGCATCGGAATTAGATACAAAAAGAACAATGCCGAATTATGTACAAGAGGACTGACTCTTCTTACTGTCTATGTTTTGAAACATTCCTGTGACACTAGTTATAGATTCCGATGCTTCACTTCAGGTTTACCGTATCCCTTGGGCCTTCGTATTGACGACGAAACACAGAAATTGCATCGGAACTAACTAGAAAAGGCACAATGCCGACTTAAGTACAAGAAGACTGACTCTTCTTACTGACTATGTTGTGATCCATTCCTGTGACACTAGTTATAGATTCCGATGCCTCACGTATGGTTTACTATATCCCTTACACCTTCTTATTGACGATGAAAGACAGAAATTGCATCGGAATTAAATACAAAACGCACAATGCCGATTTAACTACCGAAAACTGACCCTTCTTACTGTCTATGATTTGAACCATTCCTGTGACACTAGTTATAGATTCCGAAACTTCACCTCAGGTGTACAGTATCCCTTGGACTTTCTTATTGACGATGAAACACAGAAATTGCATCGGAATTAAATAGAAAAGACACAATGCCGACTTCAGTACAAGAAGACTGACTCTTCTTACTGTCTATGCTTTGAACCATTCCTGTGACACTAGTTATAGATTCCGATGCTTCACTTCAGGTGTACTGCATCCCTTGGACCTTCTTATTGACGATGAAACACAGGAATTGCATCGGAATTAAATAGAAAAGGCATAATGCCGACTTCAGTACAAGAAGACTGACTCTTCTTACTGTCTATGCTTTGAACCATTCCTGTGAAACTAGTTATAGATTGCGATGCTTCAGTTCAGGATTACTGTATCCCTCTGACCTTCTTATTGACGATGAAAGACAGAAAAAGCATCGGATTTAAATACAAAAGGCACAATGCCGGCTTTAGTACAAGAAGACTGACTCTTCCTACTGTCTATGTCTTGAACGTTTCCTGTGACACTAGTTATACATTCCGATGCTTAACTTCAGGTTTACTCTATCCCTCTGACCTTCTTATTGACGATGAAACACAGAAATTGCATCGGAAGTAAATAGAACAGGCACAATGCCGACTTAAGTACAAGAAGACTGACTCTTCTTACTGACTATGTTTTGAACCATTCCTGTGACACTTGTTATAGTTTCCAATGCTTCACATTAGGTTTACTGTATCCCTTGGATCTTCTTATTGACGATGAAACAAAAAAATTGCATCGGAATTAAATACAAAAGGCACAATGCCGACTTATGTACAAGAAGACTGACTCATCTTAATGTCTATGTTTTGAACCATTCCTGTGACACTAGTTATTGATCCCGATGCTTCACTTCAAGTTTACTGTATCCCTTGGACTTTCTTATTGACGACGAAACACAGAAATTGCATCGGAATTAAATAGAAAAGGCACAATGCCGACTTAAGTGCATGAAGACAGACTCTTCCTACTGACTATGTTTTGAACCATTCCTGTGAAACTAGTTATAGATTCCGATGCTTCAGTTCAGGTTTACTGTATCCCTCTGACCTTCTTATTGACGATTAAACACAGAAATTGCATCGGAATTAGATACAAAAATCACAATGCCGAATTATGTACAAGAGGACTGAATCTTCTTACTGTCTGTGTTTTGAAACATTCCTGTGACACTAGTTATAGATTCCGATGCTTCACTTCATGTTTACCGTATCCCTTGGACCTTCTTATTGACGTCGAAACTCACAAATTGCATCGGAATTAAATAGAAAAGGCACAATGCAAACTTAATTACAAGAAGACTGATTCTTCTTACTGACTATGTTTTGAACCATTCCTGCGACACTAGTTATAGATTCCGATGCTTCACTTCAGGTTTACTGTATCCCTTGGACCTTCTTATTGACGATGAAACACCGAAATTCCAGCGGAATTGAATACGAAAGGCACAATGCCAACTTAAGTACAAGAAGACTGACTCTTCTTACTTACTATGTTTGAATCATCCCTGTGACACCACTTATAAATTCCAATGCTACACTTCAGGTTTACTGTATCCCTCTGACCTTCTTATTGACGATGATACACAGAATTTTCATCGGAATTAAATAGAAAAGGCACAATGCCGACTTAAGTACAAGAAGAATGATACTTCTTACTGTCTATGCTTTGAACCATTCCTGTGACACTAGTTATAGATTCCAATGCTTCGCCTCAGGTGTACTGCATCCCTTGGACCTTCTTATTGACGATGAAACACAGAAATTGCATCGGAATTAAATAGAATAGGCACAATGCCGACCTAAGTACAAGAAGACTGACTCTTCTTACTGACTATGTTTTGAACCATTCCTGTGACACTGAATATAGATTCCGATGCCTCACGTATGGTTTACTGTATCCCTTCGACCTTCTTATTGACGATGAAAGACTGAAATTGCATCGGAATTAAATACAAAAGGCACAATGCCGACTTAAGTACAAGAAAACTGACCCTTCTTACTGTCTATGATTTGAACCATTCCTGTGACACAAGTTATAGATTCCGATGCTTCACCTCAGGTGTACAGTATCCCTTAGACCTTTTTATTGGCGATGAAACACAGAAATTGCATCGGAATTAAATACAACAGGCACTATGCCGACTTAAGTACAAGAAGACTGACACTTCCAACTGTCTATGTTTTGAACGATTCCTGTGACACTAGTTATAGATTCAGATCCTTCACTTCAGGTTTACTGTATCCCTCTGACCCTCATATTGACGATGAAACACAGAAATTGCATCGGAAGTAAGTAGAACAGGCACAATGCCGACTTAAGTACAAGAAGACTGACTCTTCTTACTGACTATGTTTTGAATCATTCCTGTGACACTAGTTATAGATTCCGATGCTTCACTTCAGGTTTACTCTATCCCTCTGACCTTCTTATTGACGATGTAACACAGAAATTGCATCGGAAATTCTTACAAAAGGCACAATGCCGACTCAAGTAGAAGAAGATTGACTCTTCCTACTGTCTATGTTTGAACGATTCCTGTGACACTAGTTATACATTCCGATGCTTCACTTCATGTTTACTGTATCCCTCTGATCTTCTTATTGACGATGAAACACAGAAATTGCATCGGAATTTGATACAAAAAGCACAATGCCGAATTATGTACAAGAGGACTGACTCTTCTTACTGTCTATGTTTTCAAACATTCCTGTGACACTAGTTATAGATTCCGATGCTTCACTTCAGGTTTACCGTATCCCTTGGACCTTCTTATTGACGACGAAACACAGAAATTGCATCGGAATTAAATAGAAAAGGCACAATGCAAATTTAAGTACAAGAAGACCATTCCTGCGACACTAGTTATAGATTCCGATGCTTCACATCAGGTTTACTGTATCCTTTGGACCTTCTTATTGACGATGAAACACCGAAATTCCAGCGGAATTAAATACGAAAGGCACAATGCCGACTTAAGTACAAGAAGACTGACTCTTCTTACTGACTATGTTTTGAAACATTCGTGTGACACTTGTTATAGATACCAATGCTTCACATTAGGTTTACTGTATCCCTTGGACCTTCTTATTGACGATGAAACAAAAAAATAGCATAGGAATTAAATACAAAAGGCACAATGCCGACTTAAGTACATGTAGACTCACTCTTCTTACTGTCTATGCTTTGAAACATTCCTGTGACACTAGTTATAGATTCCGATGATTCACTTCAGGATTACTGTATCCCTCTGACCGTCGTAATGAAGAAGAAACACAGAAATTGCATCGAAATTAAATAGATAAGGCACAATGCCGACTTAACTACAAGAAGAATGACTGTTCCTACGGTCTAGGTTTTGAACCATTCCTGTGACACTAGTAATAGATTCCGATGCTTCACTTCAGGTTTACTCTATCCCTCTGACCTTCTTATTGACGATGTAACACAGAAATTGCTTCGGGAAAAAAATACAAAAGGCACAATGCCGTCTCAAGTAGAAGAAGACTAACTCTTCCTACTGTCTATGTTTTGAACGATTCCTGTGACACTAGTTAAACATTCCGGTGCTTCACTTCAGGTTTACTGTATCCCTCTGACCTTCTTATTGACGATGAAACACAGAAATTGCATCGGAAGTAAATAGAACAGCTACAATGCCGACTTAAGTACAAGAAGACTAACTCTTCTTACTGACTATGTTTTGAACCATTCCTGTGACACTTGTTATAGTTACCAATGCTTCACTTTAGGTTTACTGTATCCCTTGGATCTTCTTATTCACGACGAAACAAAAAAATTGCATCGGAATTAAATACAAAAGGCACAATGCCGACTTATGTACAAGAAGACTGACTCATCTTAATGTCTATGTTTTGAACCATTCCTGTGGCACTAGTTATTGATCCCGATGCTTCACTTCAAGTTTACTGTATCCCTTGGACCTTCTTATTGATGACGAAACACAGAAATTGCATCGGAATTAAATAGAAAAGGCACAATGCCGACTTAAGTACAAGAAGACTGACTCTTCCTACTGACTATGTTTTGAACCATTCCTGTGAAACTAGTTATAGATTCCGATGCTTCACCTCAGGTTTACTGTATCCCTTGGACCTTCTTATTGACGAAGAAACACAGAAATTGCATCGGAATTAAATAGAAAAGGCACAATGCCGACTTCAGTACAAGAAGACTGACTCTTCTTACTGTCTATGCTTTGAACCATTCCTGTGATACTAGTTTTAGATTCCGATGCTTCACTTCAGGTGTACTGCATCCCTTGGACCTTCTTATTGACGATGAAACACAGAAATGGCATCGGAATTAAATGGAAAAGGCACAATACCGACTTAAGTACAAGAAGACTGACTCTTCTTACTGACTATGTTTTGAACCATTCCTGTGACACTAGTTATAGATTCCGATGCCTCACTTCAGGTTTACTGTATCCCTTGGACCTTCTTATTGACGATGAAAGACAGAAATAGCATCGGAATTAAATAGAAAAGGCACAATGCCGACTTAAGTACAAGAAGACTGACTCTTCCTACTGTCTATGTTTTGAACCATTCCTGTGACACTAGTAATAGATTCCGATGCTTCACTTCAGGTTTACTGTATCCCTTGAACCTTCTTATTGACGATGAAACTCAGAAATTGCATCGGAATTAAATAGAAAAGGCACAATGCCGACTTAAGTACAAGAAAACTGACTCTTCTTAATGTCTATGATTTGAACCATTCCTGTGACACTAGTTATAGATTCCGATGCTTCACCTCAGGTGTACAGTATCCCTTGGACCTTCTTATTGACGATGAAACACAGAAATTGCATCGGAATTAAATACATTAGGCACTATGCCGACTGAAGTACAAGTAGACTGACTCTTCTTACTGTCTATGTTTGAACCATTCCTGTGACACTAGTTATAGATTCTGATGCTTCACGTCAGGTTTACTGTATCCCTCTGACCTTCTTATTGACGATAAAACACAGAAATTGCATCGGAATTAAGTAAAAAAGGCACAATGCCGACTTAAGTACAACAAGACTGACACTTCCAACTGTTTATGTTTTGAACCATTCCTGTGACACTAGTTATGGATTCAGATGCTTCACTTCAGGTTTACTGTATCCCTCTGTCCTTCTTATTGACGATGAGACAGAAATTGCATCGGAAGTAAATAGAACAGGCACAATGCCGACTTAAGTACAAGAAGACTGACTCTTCTTACTGACTATGTTTTGAAACATTCCTGTGACACTTGTTATAGATACCAATGCTTCACTTTAGGTTTACTGTATCCCTTGGACCTTCTTATTGACGATGAAACAAAGAAATAGCATAGGAATTAAATACAAAAGGCACAATGCCGACTTAAGTACATGTAGACTGACTCTTCCTACTGTCTATGCTTTGAAACATTCCTGTGACACTAGTTATAGATTCCGATGATTCACTTAAGGATAACTGTATCCCTCTGACCGTCGTAATGAAGATGAAACACAGAAATTCCATCGGAATTAAATAGAAAAGGCACAATGCCGACTTAAGTACAAGAAGAATGACTCTTCCTACTGTCTAGGTTTTGAACCATTCCTGTGACACTAGTTATAGATTCCGATGCTTCACTTCAGGTTTACTCTATCCCTCTGACCTTCTTATTGACGAAGTAAAACAGAAATTGCATCGGAAAAAAATACAAAATGCACAATGCCGTCTCAAGTAGAAGAAGACTGACTCTTCCTACTGTCTATGTTTTGAACGATTCCTGTGACACTAGTTATACATTCCGATGCTTCACTTCAGGTTTACTGTATCCCTCTGACCTTCTTATTGACGATGAGACAGAAATTGCATCGGAAGTAAATAGAACAGGCACAATGCCGACTTAAGTACAAGAAGACTGACTCTTCTTACTGACTATGTTTTGAAACATTCCTGTGACACTTGTTATAGATACCAATGGTTCACTTTAGGTTTACTGTATCCCTTGGACCTTCTTATTGACGATGAAACAAAGAAATAGCATAGGAATTACATACAAAAGGCACAATGCCGACTTAAGTACATGTAGACTGACTCTTCCTACTGTCTATGCTTTGAAACATTCCTGTGACACTAGTTATAGATTCCGATGATTCACTTAAGGATTACTGTATCCCTCTGACCGTCGTAATGAAGATGAAACACAGAAATTCCATCGGAATTAAATAGAAAAGGCACAATGCCGACTTAAGTACAAGAAGACTGACTCTTCTTACTGCCTATGTTTTGAACCATTCCTGTGACACTAGTTATAGATTCCGATGCCTCACGTATGGTTTACTCTATCCCTTGGACCTTCTTATTGACGATGAAAGACAGAAATTGCATCGGAATTAAATACAAAAGGCACAATGCCGACTGAAGTACAAGAAAACTGACCCTTCTTACTGTCTATGATTTGAACCTTTCCTGTGACACTAGTTATAGATTCCGATGCTTCACCTCAGGTGTACAGTATCCCTTGGACCTTCTTATTGACGATGAAACACAGAAATTGCATCGGAATTAAATACAACAGGCACTATGCCGACTTAAGTACAAGAAGACTGACTCTTTCAACTGTCTATGTTTTGAACCATTCCTGTGACACTAGTTATAGATTCAGATGCTTCACTTCAGGTTTACTGTATCCCTCTGACCCTCATATTGACGATGAAACACAGAAATTGCATCGGAAGTAAGTAGAACTGGCACAATGCCGACTTAAGTACAAGAAGACTGACTCTTCTTACTAACTATGCTTTGAACCATTCCTGTGACACAAGTTATAGATTCCGATGTTTCACTTCAGGTTTACTGTATCCCTGTGACCCTCTTATTGACGATGAAACACAGAAATTGCATCGGAAGTTAATGGAACAGGCACAATGCCGACTTAAGTACAACAAGACTGACTCTTCTTACTGACTATGTTTTCAACAATTCCTGTGACACTTGTTATAGATTCCAATGCTTCACTTTAGGTTTACTGTATCCCTTGGACCTTCTTATTGACGATGAAACAAAAAAATAGCATAGGAATTAAATACAAAAGGCACAATGCCGACTTGAGTACATGTAGACTGACTCTTCCTACTGTCTATGATTTGAACCATTCCTGTGACACTAGTTATAGATTCCGATGATTCACTTCAGGTTTACTGTATTCCTCTGACCGTCTTAATGAAGATGAAACACAGAAATTGCATAGGAATTAAATAGAAAAGGCACAATGCCGACTTAAGTACAAGAAGAATGACTCTTCCTACTGTCTAGGTTTTGAATCATTCCTGTGACACTAGTTATAGATTCCGATGCTTCACTTCAGGTTTACTCTATCCCTCTGACCTTCTTATTGACGATGTAACACAGAAATTGCATCGGAAATTAATACAAAAGGCACAATGCCGACTAAAGTTGAAGAAGACTGACTCTTCCTACTGTCTATGTTTTGAACAATTCCTGTGAAACTAGTTACACATTCCGATGCTTCATTTCAGGTTTACTGTATCCCTCTGACCTTCTTAATGACGATGAAACACAGTAATTGCATCGGTATTAAATACAAAAGGCACAATGCCGACTTAAGTACAAGAAGACTGACTCTTCCTACTCTCTATGTTTTGAACCATTCCTGTGACACTAGTTATAGATTCAGATGCTTCACTTCAGGTTTACTGTATCCCTCTGACCTTCTTATTGACGATGAAACACAGAAATTGCATCGGAAGTAAATAGAACAGGCACAATGCCGACTTAAGTACAAGAAGACTGACTCTTCTTACTGACTATGTTTTCAACCATTCCTGTGACACTTGTTATAGATTACAATGCTTCACTTTAGGTTTACTGTATCCCTTGTACCTTCTTATTGACGATGAAACACAGAAATTGCATCGGAATCAAATAGAAAAGGCACAATGCCGACTTAAGTACAAGAAGAATGATTCATCCTACTCTCTATGTTTTGAACCATTCCTGTGACACTAGTTATAGATTCCGATGCTTCACCTCAGGTGTACAGTAACCCTTGGACCTTCTTATTCACGATGAAACACAGAAATTGCATCGGAATTAAATACAACAGGCACTATGCCGACTTAAGTACAAGTAGACTGACTCATCTTACTGTCTATGTTTGAACCATTCCTGTGACACTAGTTATAGATTCTGATGCTTCACTTCAACTTTACTGTATCCCTCTGACCTTCTTATTGACGATGAAACACAGAAATTGCATCGCAATTAAATAAAAAAGGCACAATGCCGACTTAAGTACAAAAAGACTGACACTTCCAACTCTCTATGTTTTGAACCATTCCTGTGACATTAGTTATAGATTCAGATGCTTCACTTCAGGTTTACTGTATCCCTCAGACCTTCTTATTGACGATGAAACACAGAAATTGCATCGGAAGTAAGTAGAACAGGCACAATGCCGACTTAAGTACAAGAAGACTGACTCTTCTTACTGACTATGTTTGAACCATTCCTGAGACACCTCTTATAGATTCCGAAGTTTCACTTCAGGTTTACTGTATCTCTCTGACCTTCTTATTGACGATGAAACACAGAAATTGCATCGGAATTAAATAGAAAAGGCACAATGCCGACTTAAGTACAAGAAGACTGACTCTTCTTACAGTCTATATTTTGAACCATTCCTGTGACACTAGTTATAGATTCCGATGCTTCACTTTAGGTGCACTGCATCCCTTGGACCTTATTATTGACGATGAAACGCAGAAATGGCATCGGAATGAAATAGAAAAGGCACAATGCCGACATAAGTACAAGAAGACTGACTCTTCTCACTGACAATGTTTTGAACCATTCCTGTGACACTAGTTATAGATTCCGATGCCTCACTGAAGGGTTAACTGTATCCCTCGGACCTTCTTATTGACGACAAACCACAGAAATTGCATCGGAATTAAATACAAAAGGCACAATGCCGACTCAAGTACAAGGGAAACTGACTCTTCTTACTGTCTATGTTTTGAACCATTCCAGTGACACTAGATACAGGTTCCGATGCTTCACTTCAGGCTTACTGTATCCCTTGGACCTTCTTACTGACGATGAAACACAGGAAATGCATCGGAATTAAATAAAAAAGGCACAATGCCGACTTAAGTACAGAGAAAACTGACTCTTCTTACTGTCTATGATTTGAACCATTCCTGTGACACTAGTTATAGATTCCGATGCTTCACCTCAGGTGTACAGTATCCCTTGGACCTTCTTATTGACGATGAAACACAGAAATTGCATCGGAATTAAATACAACAGGCACTATGCCGACTGATGTACAAGTAGACTGACTCTTCTTACTGTCTATGTTTGAACAATTCCTGTGACACTAGTTATAGATTCTGATGCTTCACTTCAGGTTTACTGTATCCCTGTGACCTTCTTATTGACGATGAAACACAGAAATTGCATCGGAATTAAATAAAAAAGGCACAACGCCGACTTAAGTACAACAAGACTGACACTTCCAACTGTCTATGTTTTGAACCATTCCTGTGACACTAGTTATAGATTCAGATGCTTCACTTCAGGTTTACTGTATCCCTCTGACCTTCTTATTGACGATGAAACACAGAAATTGCATCGGAAGCAAATAGAACAGGCACAATGCCGACTTAAGTACAAGGAGACTGACTCTTCTTACTGACTATGTTTTGAACCATTCCTGTGACACTTGTTATAGATTCCAATGCTTCACTTTAGGTTTACTGTATCCCTTTTACCTTCTTATTGACGATGAAACAAAAAAATAGCATAGGAATTAAATACAAAAGGCACAATGCCGACGTAAGTACATGTAGACTGACTCTTCCTACTATCTATGTTTTGAACCATTCCTGTGACACTAGTTATAGATTCCGATGCTTCACTTCAGGTTTACTCTATCCCTCTGACCTTCTTATTGACGATGTAACACAGAAATTGCATCGGAAATTAATACAAAAGGCACAATGCCGACTCAAGTTGAAGAAGACTGACTCTTCCTACTGTCTATGTTTTGAACAATTCCTGTGAAACTAGTTACACATTCCGATGCTTCATTTCAGGTTTACTGTATCCCTCTGACCTTCTTAATGACGATGAAACACAGTAATTGCATCGGTATTAAATACAAAAGGCACAATGCCGACTTAAGTACAAGAAGACTGACTCTTCCTACTCTCTATGTTTTGAACCATTCCTGTGACACTAGTTATAGATTCAGATGCTTCACTTCAGGTTTACTGTATCCCTCTGACCTTCTTATTGACGATGAAACACAGAAATTGCATCGGAAGTAAATAGAACAGGCACAATGCCGACTTAAGTACAAGAAGACTGACTCTTCTTACTGACTATGTTTTCAACCATTCCTGTGACACTTGTTATAGATTACAATGCTTCACTTTAGGTTTACTGTATCCCTTGTACCTTCTTATTGACGATGAAACACAGAAATTGCATCGGAATCAAATAGAAAAGGCACAATGCCGACTTAAGTACAAGAAGAATGATTCATCCTACTCTCTATGTTTTGAACCATTCCTGTGACACTAATTATAGATTCCGATGCTTCACCTCAGGTGTACAGTAACCCTTGGACCTTCTTATTCACGATGAAACACAGAAATTGCATCGGAATTAAATACAACAGGCACTATGCCGACTTAAGTACAAGTAGACTGACTCTTCTTACTGTCTATGTTTGAACCATTCCTGTGACACTAGTTATAGATTCTGATGCTTCACTTCAACTTTACTGTATCCCTCTGACCTTCTTATTGACGATGAAACACAGAAATTGCATCGCAATTAAATAAAAAAGGCACAATGCCGACTTAAGTACAAAAAGACTGACACTTCCAACTCTCTATGTTTTGAACCATTCCTGTGACATTAGTTATAGATTCAGATGCTTCACTTCAGGTTTACTGTATCCCTCAGACCTTCTTATTGACGATGAAACACAGAAATTGCATCGGAAGTAAGTAGAACAGGCACAATGCCGACTTAAGTACAAGAAGACTGACTCTTCTTACTGACTATGTTTGAACCATTCCTGAGACACCTCTTATAGATTCCGAAGTTTCACTTCAGGTTTACTGTATCTCTCTGACCTTCTTATTGACGATGAAACACAGAAATTGCATCGGAATTAAATAGAAAAGGCACAATGCCGACTTAAGTACAAGAAGACTGACTCTTCTTACAGTCTATATTTTGAACCATTCCTGTGACACTAGTTATAGATTCCGATGCTTCACTTTAGGTGCACTGCATCCCTTGGACCTTATTATTGACGATGAAACGCAGAAATGGCATCGGAATGAAATAGAAAAGGCACAATGCCGACATAAGTACAAGAAGACTGACTCTTCTCACTGACAATGTTTTGAACCATTCCTGTGACACTAGTTATAGATTCCGATGCCTCACTGAAGGGTTAACTGTATCCCTCGGACCTTCTTATTGACGACAAACCACAGAAATTGCATCGGAATTAAATACAAAAGGCACAATGCCGACTCAAGTACAAGGGAAACTGACTCTTCTTACTGTCTATGTTTTGAACCATTCCAGTGACACTAGATACAGGTTCCGATGCTTCACTTCAGGCTTACTGTATCCCTTGGACCTTCTTATTGACGATGAAACACAGGAAATGCATCGGAATTAAATAAAAAAGGCACAATGCCGACTTAAGTACAGAGAAAACTGACTCTTCTTACTGTCTATGATTTGAACCATTCCTGTGACACTAGTTATAGATTCCGATGCTTCACCTCAGGTGTACAGTATCCCTTGGACCTTCTTATTGACGATGAAACACAGAAATTGCATCGGAATTAAATAGAAAAGGCACAATGCCGACTTAAGTATAAGTTGAATGACTCTTCCTACTGTGACTTCCTGTGACACTAGTTATAGATTCCGATGCTTCACTTCAGGTTTACTGTATCCCTCTGACCTTCTTATTGACGATGAAACACAGAAATTGCATCGGAAGTAAATAGAACAGGCACAATGCCGACTTAAGTACAAGAAGACTGACTCTTCTTACTGACTATGTTTTGAACCATTCCTGTGACACTTGTTATAGATTCCAATGCATCACTTTAGGTTTACTGTATCCCTTGGACCTCCTTATTGACGATGAAACAAAAAAAATGCATCGGAATTAAATACAAAAGGCACAATGCCGACTTATGTACAAGAAGACTGACTCATCTTACTGTCTATGTTTTGAACCATTCCTGTGACACTAGTTATTGATCCCGATGCTTCACTTCAGGTTTACTGTGTCCCTTGGACCTTCTTATTGACGACGAAACACAGAAATTGCATCGGAATTAAATAGAAAAGGCACAATGCCGACTTAAGTACAAGAAGACTGACTCTTCCTACTGACTATGATTTGAACCATTCCTGTGAAACTAGTTATAGATTCCGATGCTTCACTTCAGGTTTACTATATCCCTCTGACCTTCTTATTGACGATGACACACAGAAATTGCATCGGAATGAGATACAAACAGCACAATGCCGACTTATGTACAAGAGGACTGACTCTTCTTACTGTCTATGTTTTGAAACATTCCTGTGACACTTGTTATAGATTCCAATGCTTCAATTTAAATTTACTGTATCCCTTTTACCTTCTTATTGACGATGAAACAAAAAAATAGCATAGGAATTAAATACAAAAGGCACAATGCCGACGTAAGTACATGTAGACTGACTCTTCCTACTATCTATGTTTTGAACCATTCCTGTGACACTAGTTATAGATTCTGATGATTCACTACAGGTTTACTGTGTCCCTTTGACCTTCTTATTGACGATGAAACACAGACATTGCATCGAAATTAAATAGAAAAGGCACAATCCCGCCTTAAGTACAAGAAGAATGACTCCTCCTACTGTCTATGTTTGAACCATTCCTGTGACATTAGTTATAGATTCCGATGCTTCACTTCAGGTTTACTGTATCCCTCTGACCTTGTTATTGACGATGAAACACAGAAATTGCATCGGAAATTAATACAAAAGGCACAATGCCGAGTCAAGTAGAAGAAGACTGACTCTTCTTACTGACTATGTTTTGATCCATTTCTGTAACACTAGTTATAGATTCCGATGCTTCACTTCAGGATTACTGTATCCCTCTGACCTTCTTATTGACGATGAAACACAGACATTCCATCGGAATTAACTAGAAAAGGCTCAATGCCGACTTAAGTACAAGATGACTGTCTCGTCTTACTGTCTATGTTTTGAACCATTCCTGTGACACTAGTTGCAGATTCCGATGCTTCACTTCAGGTGTACTGCATCCCTTGGACCTTCTTATTGACGATGAAACACAGAAATTACATGTGAATTAAATTCAAGTGGCACAATGCCGACTTAAGTACTAGAAGACTGTTTCTTCTTTCTGACCATGGTTTGTACCATTCCTGTGCCACTAGTTATAGATTCCGACGCCTCACATCAGGTTTACTGTATCCCTTGGACCTTCTTATTGACGATGAAACACAGAAATTGCATCGGAATTAAATACAAAAGGCACAATGCCGAATTAAGTACAAGAGGATTGGCTCTCCTTACTGACTATGTTTTGAACCATTCCTGTGACACCAGTTATAGATTCAGATGCTTCACTTCAGGTTTACTGTATCCCTCTGACCTTCTTATTGACGATGAAACACAGAAATTGCACCGGAATTAAATACAAATGGCAGAATGCCGACTTAAGTACAAGAAGAATGACTCTTCCTACTGTCTATGTTTTAAACGATTCCTGTGACACTAGTAATACATTCCGATGCTTCATTTCAGGTTTACTGTATCCCTTTGACCTTCTTATTGACGATGAAACACAGAAATTGCATCGGAAGTAAATAGAAAAGGCACAATGCCATCTTAAGTACAAGAAGACTGACTCTTCTTACTGACTATGCTTTGAACAATTTCTGTGACACTAGTTATAGATTCCGATGCTTCACTTCAGGTTTACTGTATCCCTCTGACCTTCTTATTGACGATGAAACACAGAAATTGCATCGGAATTAAATAAAAAGGCACAATGCCGAATTAAGTACAAGAAGACTGGCTCTCCTTACTGACTATGTTTTGAACCATTCCTGTGACACCAGTTATAGATTCAGATGCTTCACTTCAGGTTTACGGTATCCCTCTGACCTTCTTATTGACGATGAAACACAGAAATTGCATCGGAATTAAATACAAGAGGCACAATGCCGACTTAAGTACAAGAAGACTGACTCTTCCTACTCTCTATGTTTTGAACCATTCCTGTGGAACTAGTTATACATGCCGATGCTTCACTTCAGGTTTACTGTATCCCTCTGACCTTCGTATTGACGATGAAACACAGAAATTGCATCGGAATTAAATACAAAAGGCACATTGCCGATTTAAGTACCTTTAGACTGACTCTTATTACTCTCTAGGTTTTGAACCATACCTGTGACACTAGTTATAGATTCCGATGCTTCACTTCACGTTTACTGTATCCCTTGGACCTTCTTATTGACGATGAAACACAGAAATTGCATCGGAATTAAATACAAAAGGCACAATGTCGACTTATGTACAAGAAGACTGACTCATCTTACTGTCCATGTTGTGAACCATTCCTCTGACACTAGTTATAGATTACGATGCTTCCCTTCAGGTCTACTGTATCCCTTGGACCTTCTTATAGACGACGAAACACAGAAATTGCATCTAAATTAAATAGAAAAGGTACAATGCCGACTTAAATACAAGAAGACTGTCTATGTTTTGAACCATTCATGTGACATTAGTTATAGATTCCGATGCTTCACTTCAGGTTTACTGTATCCCTCTGACCTTCTTATTGACGATGAAACACAGAAATTGCATCGGAATTAAATACAAAAGGCACAATGCCAACTTAAGTACATGTAGACTGACTCTTCCTACTGTCTATGTTTTGAATCATTCCTGTGACACTAGTTATAGATTCAGATGCTTCACTTCAGGTTTACTGTATCCCTCTGACTTTCTTATTGACGATGAAACACAGAAATTGCATCGCAAATTAATACAAAAGGCACAATGCCGACTCAAGTAGAAGAAGACTGACTCTTCTTACTGACTATGTTTTGATCCATTTCTGTAACACTAGTTATAGATTCCGATGCTTCACTTCAGGATTACTGTATCCCTTTTACCTTCTTATTGTCGATGAAACAAAAAAATAGCATAGGAATTAAATACAAAAGGCACAATGCCGACTTAAGTACATGTAGACTGACTCTTCCTACTATCTATGTTTTGAACCATTCCTGTGACACTAGTTATAGATTCCGATGATTAACTTCAGGTTTACTGTATCCCTCTGACCGTCTTAATGAAGATGAAACATAGAAATTGCATCGGAATTAAATAGAAAAGGCACAATGCCGACTTAAGTATAAGTTGAATGACTCTTCCTACTGTGACTTCCTGTGACACTAGTTATAGATTCCGATGCTTCACTTCAGGTTTACTGTATCCCTCTGACCTTCTTATTGACGATGAAACACAGAAATTGCATCGGAAGTAAATAGAACAGGCACAATGCCGACTTAAGTACAAGAAGACTGACTCTTCTTACTGACTATGTTTTGAACCATTCCTGTGACACTTGTTATAGATTCCGATGCTTCACTTCAGGATTACTGTATCCCTCTGACCTTCTTATTGACGATGAAACACAGAAATTGCATCGGAAATTAATACAAAAGGCACAATGCCGAGTCTAGTAGAAGAAGACTGACTCTTCTTACTGACTATGTTTTGATCCATTTCTGTAACACTAGTTATAGATTCCGATGCTTCACTTCAGGATTACTGTATCCCTCTGACCTTCTTATTGACGATGAAACACAGACATTCCATCGGAATTAACTAGAAAAGGCTCAATGCCGACTTAAGTACAAGAAGACTGTCTCTTCTTACTGTCTATGTTTTGAACCATTCCTGTGACACTAGTTGTAGATTCCGATGCTTCACTTCAGGTGTACTGCATCCCTTGGACCTTCTTATTGACGATGAAACACAGAAATTACATGTGAATTAAATTCAAGTGGCACAATGCCGACTTAAGTACTAGAAGACTGTTTCTTCTTTCTGACCATGGTTTGTACCATTCCTGTGCCACTAGTTATAGATTCCGACGCCTCACATCAGGTTTACTGTATCCCTTGGACCTTCTTATTGACGATGAAACACAGAAATTGCATCGGAATTAAATACAAAAGGCACAATGCCGAATTAAGTACAAGAGGATTGGCTCTCCTTACTGACTATGTTTTGAACCATTCCTGTGACACCAGTTATGGATTCAGATGCTTCACTTCAGGTTTACTGTATCCCTCTGACCTTCCTATTGACGATGAAACACAGAAATTGCACCGGAATTAAATACAAATGGCAGAATGCCGACTTAAGTACAAGAAGAATGACTCTTCCTACTGTCTATGTTTTAAACGATTCCTGTGACACTAGTAATACATTCCGATGCTTCATTTCAGGTTTACTGTATCCCTTTGACCTTCCTATTGACGATGAAACACAGAAATTGCATCGGAAGTAAATAGAAAAGGCACAATGCCATCTTAAGTACAAGAAGACTGACTCTTCTTACTGACTATGCTTTGAACAATTTCTGTGACACTAGTTATAGATTCCGATGCTTCACTTCAGGTTTACTGTATCCCTCTGACCTTCTTATTGACGATGAAACACAGAAATTGCATCGGAATTAAATAAAAAGGCACAATGCCGAATTAAGTACAAGAAGACTGGCTCTCCTTACTGACTATGTTTTGAACCATTCCTGTGACACCAGTTATAGATTCAGATGCTTCACTTCAGGTTTACGGTATCCCTCTGACCTTCTTATTGACGATGAAACACAGAAATTGCATCGGAATTAAATACAAGAGGCACAATGCCGACTTAAGTACAAGAAGACTGACTCTTCCTACTCTCTATGTTTTGAACCATTCCTGTGGAACTAGTTATACATTCCGATGCTTCACTTCAGGTTTACTGTATCCCTCTGACCTTCGTATTGACGATGAAACACAGAAATTGCATCGGAATTAAATACAAAAGGCACATTGCCGATTTAAGTACCTTTAGACTGACTCTTATTACTCTCTAGGTTTTGAACCATACCTGTGACACTAGTTATAGATTCCGATGCTTCACTTCACGTTTACTGTATCCCTTGGACCTTCTTATTGACGATGAAACACAGAAATTGCATCGGAATTAAATACAAAAGGCACAATGTCGACTTATGTACAAGAAGACTGACTCATCTTACTGTCCATGTTGTGAACCATTCCTCTGACACTAGTTATAGATTACGATGCTTCCCTTCAGGTCTACTGTATCCCTTGGACCTTCTTATAGACGACGAAACACAGAAATTGCATCTAAATTAAATAGAAAAGGCACAATGCCGACTTAAATACAAGAAGACTGTCTATGTTTTGAACCATTCTTGTGACATTAGTTATAGATTCCGATGCTTCACTTCAGGTTTACTGTATCCCTCTGACCTTCTTATTGACGATGAAACACAGAAATTGCATCGGAATTAAATACAAAAGGCACAATGCCAACTTAAGTACATGTAGACTGACTCTTCCTACTGTCTATGTTTTGAATCATTCCTGTGACACTAGTTATAGATTCCGATGCTTCACTTCAGGTTTACTGTATCCCTCTGACTTTCTTATTGACGATGAAACACAGAAATTGCATCGCAAATTAATACAAAAGGCACAATGCCGACTCAAGTAGAAGAAGACTGACTCTTCTTACTGACTATGTTTTGATCCATTTCTGTAACACTAGTTATAGATTCCGATGCATCACTTCAGGATTACTGTATCCCTTTTACCTTCTTATTGACGATGAAACAAAAAAATAGCATAGGAATTAAATACAAAAGGCACAATGCCGACTTAAGTACATGTAGACTGACTCTTCCTACTATCTATGTTTTGAACCATTCCTGTGACACTAGTTATAGATTCCGATGATTAACTTCAGGTTTACTGTATCCCTCTGACCGTCTTAATGAAGATGAAACATAGAAATTGCATCGGAATTAAATAGAAAAGGCACAATGCCGACTTAAGTATAAGTTGAATGACTCTTCCTACTGTGACTTCCTGTGACACTAGTTATAGATTCCGATGCTTCACTTCAGGTTTACTGTATCCCTCTGACCTTCTTATTGACGATGAAACACAGAAATTGCATCGGAAGTAAATAGAACAGGCACAATGCCGACTTAAGTACAAGAAGACTGACTCTTCTTACTGACTATGTTTTGAACCATTCCTGTGACACTTGTTATAGATTCCAATGCATCACTTTAGGTTTACTGTATCCCTTGGACCTCCTTATTGACGATGAAACAAAAAAAATGCATCGGAATTAAATACAAACGGCACAATGCCGACTTATGTACAAGAAGACTGACTCATCTTACTGTCTATGTTTTGAACCATTCCTGTGACACTAGTTATTGATCCCGATGCTTCACTTCAGGTTTACTGTGTCCCTTGGACCTTCTTATTGACGACGAAACACAGAAATTGCATCGGAATTAAATAGAACAGGCACAATGCCGACTTAAGTACAAGAAGACTGACTCTTCATACTGACTATGATTTGAACCATTCCTGTGAAACTAGTTATAGATTCCGATGCTTCACTTCAGGTTTACTATATCCCTCTGACCTTCTTATTGACGATGACACACAGAAATTGCATCGGAATGAGATACAAACAGCACAATGCCGACTTATGTACAGGAGGACTGACTCTTCTTACTGTCTATGTTTTGAAACATTCCTGTGACACTTGTTATAGATTCCAATGCTTCAATTTAAGTTTACTGTATCCCTTTTACCTTCTTATTGACGATGAAACAAAAAAATAGCATAGGAATTAAATACAAAAGGCACAATGCCGACTTAAGTACATGTAGACTGACTCTTCCTACTATCTATGTTTTGAACCATTCCTGTGACACTAGTTATAGATTCCGATGATTCACTTCAGGTTTACTGTGTCCCTTTGACCTTCTTATTGACGATGAAACACAGAAATTGCATCGAAATTAAATAGAAAAGGCACAATCCCGCCTTAAGTACAAGAAGAATGACTCCTCCTACTGTCTATGTTTGAACCATTCCTGTGACATTAGTTATAGATTCCGATGCTTCACTTCAGGTTTACTGTATCCCTCTGACCTTCTTATTGACGATGAAACACAGAAATTGCATCGGAAATTAATACAAAAGGCACAATGCCGAGTCAAGTAGAAGAAGACTGATTCTTCTTACTGACTATGTTTTCATCCATTTCTGTAACACTAGTTATAGATTCCGATGCTTCACTTCAGGATTACCGTATCCCTCTGAATTTCTTATTGACGATGAAACACAGACATTCCATCGGAATTAACTAGAAAAGGCTCAATGCCGACTTAAGTACAAGAAGACTGTCTCTTCTTACTGTCTATGTTTTGAACCATTCCTGTGACACTAGTTGTAGATTCCGATGCTACACTTCAGGTGTACTGCATCCCTTGGACCTTCTTATTGACGATGAAACACAGAAATTACATGTGAATTAAATTCAAGTGGCACAATGCCGACTTAAGTACAAGAAGACTGTTTCTTCTTTCTGACCATGGTTTGTACCATTCCTGTGCCACTAGTTATAGATTCCGACGCCTCACATAAGGTTTACTGTATCCCTTGGACCTTCTTATTGACGATGAAACACAGAAATTGCATCGGAATTAAATACAAAAGGCACAATGCCGAATTAAGTACAAGAGGATTGGCTCTCCTTACTGACTATGTTTTGAACCATTTCTGTGACACCAGTCATAGATTCAGATGCTTCACTTCAGGGTTACTGTATCCCTCTGACCTTCTTATTGACGATGAAACACAGAAATTGCACCGGAATTAAATACAAATGGCACAATGCCGACTTAAGTACAAGAAGAATGACTCTTCCTACGGTCTATGTTTTAAACGATTCCTGTGACACTAGTAATACATTCCGATGCTTCATTTCAGGTTTACTGTATCCCTTTGACTTTCTTATTGACGATGAAACACAGAAATTGCATCGGAAGTAAATAGAAAAGGCACAATGCCATCTTAAGTACAAGAAGACTGACTCTTCTTACTGACTATGCTTTGAACAATTTCTGTGACACTAGTTATAGATTCCGATGCTTCACTTCAGGTTTACTGTATCCCTCTGACCTTCTTATTGACGATGAAACACAGAAATTGCATCGGAATTAAATAAAAAGCACAATGCCGAATTAAGTACAAGAAGACTGGCTCTCCTTACTGACTATGTTTTGAACCATTCCTGTGACACCAGTTATAGATTCAGATGCTTCACTTCAGGTTTACGGTATCCCTCTGACCTTCTTATTGACGATGAAACACAGAAATTGCATCGGAATTAAATACAAGAGGCACAATGCCGACTTAAGTACAAGAAGACTGACTCTTCCTACTCTCTATGTTTTGAACCATTCCTGTGGAACTAGTTATACATTTCGATGCTTCACTTCAGGTTTACTGTATCCCTCTGACCTTCGTATTGACGATGAAACACAGAAATTGCATCGGAATTAAATACAAAAGGCACATTGCCGATTTAAGTACCTTTAGACTGACTCTTATTACTCTCTATGTTTTGAACCATACCTGTGACACTAGTTATAGATTCCGATGCTTCACTTCACGTTTACTGTATCCCTTGGACCTTCTTATTGACGATGAAACACAGAAATTGCATCGGAATTAAATACAAAAGGCACAATGTCGACTTATGTACAAGAAGACTGATTCATCTTACTGTCCATGTTGTGAACCATTCCTCTGACACTAGTTATAGATTACGATGCTTCCCTTCAGGTCTACTGTATCCCTTGGACCTTCTTATTGACGACGAAACACAGAAATTGCATCTAAATTAAATAGAAAAGGCACAATGCCGACTTAAATACAAGAAGACTGTCTATGTTTTGAACCATTCATGTGACATTAGTTATAGATTCCGATGCTTCACTTCAGGTTTACTGTATCCCTCTGACCTTCTTATTGACGATGAAACACAGAAATTGTATCGGAATGAAATACAAAAGGCCCACGCCGACTTAAGTACAAGAAGACTGACTCTTCCTACTGTCTATGTTTTGAACCATTGCTGTGACACTAGTTATAGATTCCGATGCTTCACTTCAGATTTACTGTATCCCTTGGACCCTCTTATAGACGATGAAACACAGAAAATGCATCGGAATTAAATACAAAAGGCACAATGCCGACTTCAGTACAAGAAGACTGACTCTTCTTACTGTCTATGATTTGAACCATTCCTGTGCCACTAGTTATAGAATCCGATGCTTCACTTCAGGTGGACTGTATCCCTCTGACCTTCTTATTGACGATGAAACACAGAAATAGTCGGAAGTAAATAGAAAAGCCACAATATCCCACTTAAGTACAAGAAGAAAAACTCTTCCTACTGTCTATGTTTTGAACCATTCTTGTGACACTAGTTATAGATTCCGATGCTTCACTTCAGTATTACTGTATCCCTTGGACCTTCTTATTGACGATGAAACACAATTATTGCATGGGAATTAGATACAAATGGCACAATGTCGACTTAAGTACATGTAGACTGACTCTATCTACTGTCTATGTTTTGAACCATTCCTGTGACACTAGTTATAGATTCCGATGATTCACTTCAGGTTTACTGTATCCCTCTGACCGTCTAATTGACGATGAAACACAGAGATTGCATCGGAATTAAATAGAAAAGGCACAATGCCGACTTAAGTACAAGAAGAAAAACTCTTCCTACTGTCTATGCTTTGAACCATTTCTGTGACACTAGTTATAGATTCCGATGCTTCACTTCAGGATTACTGTATCCCTCTGACCTTCTTATTGACGATGAAACGCAGATATTGCATCGGAATTAAATTAAAAGGCACAATGCGGAATTAAGTACAAGAAGACTGACTCTTCTTACTGACTATGTTTTGAACCATTCCTGTGACACTAGTTATAGATTCCGGTGCTTCACTTCAGGTTTACTGTATCCCTCTGACCTTCTTATTGACGATGAAACAGAGAAATTGTATCGGAATTAAATACAAAAGCCACAATGCCGACTTAAGTACAATAAGACTGACTCTTCCTACTCTTTATGCTTTGAACGATTCCTGTGACACTAGTTATAAATTCAGATGCTTCACTTCAGGTTTACTGTATCCCTCTGACCATCTTATTGACGAAGAAACACAGAAATTGCATCGGAATTAAATACAAAGAGCACAATGCCGACTTAAGTACAAGATGACTGACACTTTTTACTGTCTATGTTTTGAACCATTCCTGTGACATTAGTTGTAGATTCCGATGCCTCACTTGAGGTTTACTGTATCCCATGGACCTTCTTATTGACGACGATACCCAGAAATTGCATCGGAATTAAATACAAAAGGCACAATGCCGACTTAAGTACAAGAAGACTGACTCTTACTACTATCTATGTATTGAACCATTCCTGTGACACTAGATATAGATTCCGATGCTTCACTTCAGGTGTAATTTATCCCTTGGACCATCTTATTGACGATGAAACACAGAAATTGCATCGGAATTAATTAGAAAAGGCACAATGCCGACTTCAGTAGAAGTAGACTGACTCTTCTTACTGTCTATGTTTTGAACCATTCCTGTGACACAAGTTATAGATTACGATGCTTCACTTCAGGTTTACTGTATCCCTCTGACTTTCTTATTGTCGATGAAAGACAGAAATTGCATCGGAAGTAAATAGAAAAGGCACAATGCCGACTTAAGTACAAGAAGACTGACTCTTACTACTATCAATGTATTGAACCATTCCTGTGACACTAGATATAGATTCCGATGCTTCACTTCAGGTTTACTGTATCCCTGGGACCTTCTTATTGACGACGAAACACAAAAATTGCATCGGAATTAAATACAGAAGGCACAAGCCGACTTAAGTACAAGAAGACTGACTCTTTTTACTGTCTATGTTTTGAACCATTCCTGTGACACTAGTTATAGATTCCGATGCCTCACTTCAGGTTTACTGTATCCCTCTAACCTTCTTATTGACGATGAAACACAGAAATTGGATCGGAAATCAATACAAAAGGCACAATGCCGACTCAAGTAGAAGAAGACTGACTGTTCTTACTGACTATGTTTTGAACCATTTCTGTGACACTAGTTATAGAATCCGATGCTTCACTTCAGGTGTACTGCATCCCTTGGACCTTCTTATTGACGATGAAACACAGAAATTGCATTGGAATAAAATAAAAAAGGCACAATGCCGACATAAGTACAAGAAGACTGACTCTTCTTACTGACTTTGATTTGAACCATTCCTGTGACACTAGTTATAGATTCCGATGCCTCACTTCAGGTTTACTGTATCCCTTGGACTTTCTCATTGACGATGAAACACAGAAATTGCATCGGAATGGAATGCAAAAGGCACAATGCCGACTTAAGTACAAGAAGACTGACTGTTCCTACTGTCTATGTTTTGAACCATTCCTGTGACACTAGTTATAGATTCCGATGCTTCACTTCAGGTTTACTGTATCCCTTGGACCCTCTTATTGGCGATGAAACACAGAAAATGCATCGGAATTAAATACAAAAGGCACAATGCCGACATAAGTACAAGAACACTGACTCTTCTTACTGTCTATGATTTGAACCATTCCTGTGACACTAGTTATAGATTCCGATGTTTCACTTCAGGTTTCCTGTATCCCTCGGACCGTCTAATTAACGATGAAACACAGTAATTACATCGGAATTAAATAGAAAAGGCACAATGCCGACATAAGTAAAAGAAGAATGACTCTTCCCACTGTCTATGTTTTGAACCATTCCTGTGACACTAGTTATAGATTCCTATGCTTCACTTCAGGTTTACTGTATCCCTCTGACCATCTTATTGACGATGAAACACAGAAATTGCATCGGAATTGGATACAAAAAGCACAATGCCGACTTAAGTACCAGAAGACTGACACTTTTTACTGTCTATGTTTTGAACCATTCCTGTGACACTAGTTGTAGATTCCGATGCCTCACTTCAGATTTACTGTATCCCTTGGACCTTCTTATTGACGATGAAAAACAGAAATTGCATCGGAATTAAATACAAAAGGCACAATGCCGACTTAAGTAGAAGTAGACTGACTCTTCTTACTGTCTATGTTTTGAACCATTCCTGTGACACAAGTTATAGATTCCGATGCTTCACTTCAGGTTTACTGTATCCCTTGGACCCTCTTATTGACGATGAAAGACAGAAATTGCATCGGAATTAAATAGAAAAGGTACAATGCCGACTTAAGTACAAGAATAATGACTCTTCCTACTGTCTATGTTTTGAACCATTCCTGTGACATTAGTTATAGATTCCGATGCTTCAATTCAGGTTTACTGTATCCCTCTGACCTTCTTATTGACGATGAAACACAGAAATTGCTACGGAATTTAATACAAAATGCACAATGCCGACTTATGTACAAGAAGACTGACTCTTCCTACTGTCTACGTTTTGAACCATTCCTGTGACAATAGTTATAGATTCCGATGCTTCACTTCAGGTTTACTGTATCTCTTGGACCCTCTTATTGACGATGAAACACAGAAAATGCATCGGAATTAAATACAAAAGTCACAATGCCGACTTAAGTACAAGAAGACTGACTCTTCTTTTGTCTATGATTTGAACGATTCCTGTGACACTAGTAATAGATTCTGATGCTTCACTTCAGGTGTACTGTATCCCTCATACCTTCTTATTGACGATGAAACACAGAAATTGCATCGGAATTAAATACAAATGGCACAATGCCGACTTAAGTACCTTTACACTGACTCTTATTACTCTCTATGTTTTGAACCATTTCTGTGACACTAGTTATAGATTCCGATGCTTCACTTCAGGTTTACTGTATCCCTTGGACCTTCTTATTGACGATGAAACACAGAAATTGCATCGGTATTAAATACAAAAGGCACAATGCCGACTTATGTACAAGAAGACTGACTCATCTTACTGTCCATGTTTTGAACCATTCCTCTGACACTAGTTATAGATTCCGATGCTTCACTTCAGGTTTACTGTATCCATTGGACGTTCTTATAGACGACGAAACACAGAAATTGCATCTAAATTAAATAGAAAAGGCACAATGCCGACTTAAGTACAAGAAGACTGACTCTCCCTACTGTCTACGTTTTGAACCATTCCTGTGACACTAGTTATAGATTCCGATGCTTAACTTCAGGTTTACTGTATCCCTGTGACCTTCTTATTGACGAAGAAACACAGAAATTGCATCTGAATTAGATACAAAAAGTACAATGCCGACTTTAGTACAAGATGACTGACTCTTTTTACTGTCTATGTTTTGAACCATTCCTGTGACACTAGTTATAGATTCCGATGCCTCACTTCAGGTTTACTATATCCCTTGGACCTTCTTATTGGCGACGAAACACAGAAATTGCATCGGAATTAAATACAGAAGGCACAATGCCGACTTAAGTACAACAAGACTGACTCTTTTTACTGTCTTTGTTTTGAACCATTCCTATGACACTAGTTATAGATTCCGATGCCTCACTTCAGGTTTACTGTATCCCTCTGACCTTCTTATTGACGATGAAACCCAGAAATTGTATCGGAAATCAATACAAAAGGCACAATGCCGACTCAAGTGGAAGAAGACTGACTCTTCTTACTGACTATGTTTTGAACCATTTCTGTGACACTAGTTATAGAATCCGATGCTTCACTTCATGTTTACTGTATCCCTCTGACCTTCTTATTGACGATGAAACACAGAAATTGGATCGGAAATCAATACAAAAGGCACAATGCCGACTCAAGTAGAAGAAGACTGACTCTTCTTACTGACTATGTTTTGAACCATTTCTGTGACACTAGTTATAGAATCCGATGCTTCACTTCAGGTTTACTGTATCCCTCTGACCTTCTTATTGACGATGAAACACAGAAATTGCATCGGAACTAACTAGAAAAGGCACAATGCCGACTTAAGTACAAGATGACTGACTCTTCTTACTGTCTATGTTTTGAACCATTCCTGTGACACTAGTTATGGATTCCGATGCTTCACTTCAGGTGTACTGCATCCCTTGGACCTTCTTATTGAAGATGAAACACAGAAATTGCATCGGAATGAAATACAAAAGGCACAATGCCGACTTAAGTACAAGAAGACTGACTCTTCCTAATGTCTTTGTTTTGAACCATTCCTGTGACACTAGTTATAGATTCCGATGCTTCACTTCAGGTTTACTGTATCCCTCTGACCTTGTTATTGACGATGAAACACAGAAATTGCATCGGAATTAAATAAAAAAGCCACATTGCCGACTTAAGTACCTTTAGACTGACTCTTATTACTCTCTATGTTTTGAACCATTCCTGTGACACTAGTAATTGATTCCGATGCTTCACTTCAGGTTTACTGTATACCTTGGACCTCCTTATTGACGATGAAACACAGAAATTGCATCAGAATTAAATACAAAAGGCACAATGTCGACTTATGTACAAGAAGACTGACTCATCTTACTGTCCATGTTTCGAACCAATCCTCTGACGCCAGTTATAGATTCCGATGCTTCACTTCAGGTTTACTGTATCCCTTGGGCCTTCTTATAGACGACGAAACACAGAAATTGCATCTAAATTCAATAGAAAAGGCACAATGCCGACTTAAGTACAAGAAGACAGACTCTCCCTAATGTCTATGTTTTGAACCATTCCTGTGACACTAGTTATAGATTCCGATGCTTCACTTCAGGTTTACTGTATCCCTCTGACCATCTTATTGACGAAGAAACACAGAAATTGTATCGGAATTAGATACAAAAAGCACAATGCCGACTTATGTACAAGAAGACTGACACTTTTTACTGTCTATGTTTTGAACCATTCCTGTGACACTAGTTGTAGATTCCGATGCCTCACTTGAGGTTTACTGTATCCTATGGACCTTCTTATTGACGACGATACCCAGAAATTGCATCGGAATTAATCACAAAAGGCACAATGCCGTCTTAAGTACAAGAAGACTGACTCTTACTACTATCTATGTATTGAACCATTCCTGTGACACTAGATATAGATTCCGATGCTTCACTTCAGGTGTACTGTATCCCTCGGACCGTCTAATTAACGATGAAACACAGTAATTACATCGGAATTAAATAGAAAAGGCACAATGCCGACATAAGTAAAAGAAGAATGACTCTTCCCACTGTCTATGTTTTGAACCATTCCTGTGACACTAGTTATAGATTCCGATGCTTCACTTCAGGTTCACTGTATCCCTCTGACCATCTTATTGACGATGAAACACAGAAATTGCATCGGAATTGGATACAAAAAGCACAATGCCGACTTAAGTACCAGAAGACTGACACTTTTTACTGTCTATGCTTTGAACCATTCCTGTGACACTAGTTGTAGATTCCGATGCCTCACTTCAGATTTACTGTATCCCTTGGACCTTCTTATTGACGACGATACCCAGAAATTGCATTGGAATTAAAAACAAAAGGCACAATGCCGACTTAAGTACAAGAAGACTGACTCTTACTACTATCTGTGTATTGAACCATTCCTGTGACACTAGATATAGATTCCGATGCTTCACTTCAGGTGTACTGTATCACTTGGACCTTCTTATTGACGATGAAACACAGAAATTGCATCGGAATTAAATACAAAAGGCACAATGCCGACTTAAGTAGAAGTAGACTGACTCTTCTTACTGTCTATGTTTTGAACCATTCCTGTGACACAAGTTATAGATTCCGATGCTTCACTTCAGGTTTACTGTATCCCTTGGACCTTCTTATTGACGATGAAACACAGAAATTGCATCGGAATTAAATAGAAAAGGTACAATGCCGACTTAAGTACAAGAAGAATGACTCTTCCTACTGTCTATGTTTTGAACCATTCCTGTGACATTAGTTATAGATTCCGATGCTTCACTTCAGGTTTACTGTATCCCTCTGACCTTCTTATTGACGATGAAACACAGAAATTGCATCGGATATCAATACAAAAGGCACAATGCCGACTTAAGTACAAGAAGACTGACTCTTCTTACTGTCTACATTTTGAACCATTCCTGTGACAATAGTTATATATTCCGATGCTTCAATTCAGGTTTACTGTATCCCTTGGACCCTCTTATTGACGATGAAACACAGAAAATGCATCGAACTTAAATACAAAAGGCACAATGCCGACTTAAGTACAAGAAGACTGCCTCTTCTTTTGTCTATGATTTGAACCATTCCTGTGACACTAGTTATAGATTCTGATGCTTCACTTCAGGTGTACTGTATCTCTCTGACCTTCTTATTGACGATGAAACACAGAAATTGCATAGGAATTAAATACAAATGGCACAATGCCGACTTAAGTACCTTTAGACTGAATCTTATTACTCTCTATGTTTTGTACCATTCCTGTGACATTAGTTATAGATTCCGATGCTTCACTTCAGGTTTACTGTATCCCTTGGACCTTCTTATTGACGATGAAACACAGAAATTGCATCGGTATTAAATACAAAAGGCACAATGCCGACTTACGTACAAGAAGACTGACTCATCTTACTGTCCATGGTTTGAACCATTCCTCTGACACTAGTTATAGATTTCGATGCTTCACTTCAGGTTTACTGTATCCCTTGGACGTTCTTATAGACGACGAAACACAGAAATTGCATCTAAATTAAATAGAAAAGGCACAATGCCGACTTAAGTACAAGAAGACTGACTCTCCCTACTGTCTACGTTTTGAACCATTCCTGTGACACTAGTTATAGATTCCGATGCTTAACTTCAGGTTTACTGTATCCCTGTGACCTTCTTATTGACGAAGAAACACAGAAATTGCATCTGAATTAGACACAAAAAGTACAATGCCGACTTTAGTACAAGATTACTGACTCTTTTTACTGTCTATGTTTTGAACCATTCCTGTGACACTAGTTATAGATTCCGATGCCTCACTTCAGGTTTACTGTATCCCTCTGACCTTCTTATTGACGATGAAACACAGAAATTGCATCGGAACTAACTAGAAAAGGCACAATGCCGACTTAAGTACAAGATGACTGACTCTTCTTACTGTCTATGTTTTGAACCATTCCTGTGACACTAGTTATGGATTCCGATGCTTCACTTCAGGTGTACTGCATCCCTTGGACCTTCTTATTGAAGATGAAACACAGAAATTGCATCGGAATGAAATACAAAAGGCACAATGCCGACTTAAGTACAAGAAGACTGACTCTTCCTACTGTCTATGTTTTGAACCATTCCTGTGACACTAGTTATGGATTCCGATGTTCCCTTCAGGTTTACTGTATCCCTTGGACCCTCTTATTGACGATGAAACACAGAAAATGCATCGGAATTAAATACAAAAGGCACAATGCCGACTTAAGTACAAGAACACTGACTCTTCTTACTGTCTATGATTTGAACCATTCCTGTGACACTAGTTATAGATTCCGATGCTTCACTTCAAGTGTAATGTATCCCTCTGACCTTCTTATTGACGATGAAACACAGAAATTGCATCGGAAGTAAATAGAAAAGGCACAATGCCGACTTAAGTACAAGAACACTGACTCTTCTTACTGTCTATGATTTGAACCATTCCTGTGACACTAGTTATACATTCCGATGCTTCACTGCAGGTTTAATGTATCCCTCTGACCTTCTTATTGACGATGAAACACAGAAATTTCATCGGAAATAAATACAAAGGGCACAATGCCGACTTATGTACAAGAAGACTGACTCATCTTACTGTCCATGTTTTGAACCATTCCTCTGACACTAGTTATAGATTCGGATGCTTCACTTCAGGTTTACTTTATCCCTCTGACCTTCTTATTGACGATGAAACACAGAAATTGCATCGGAATTAGATACTAAAAGCACAACGCTGATTAAGTACAAGAGGACTGACTCTTTTTACTGTCTATGTTTTATAAAATTCCTGTGACACTAGTTATAGATTCCGATGCTTCACTAAAGGTTTAGTGTATCCCTTGGACCTTTTATTGACGACGAAACACAGAAATTGCATCGGAATTAAATAGAAAAGGCACAATGCCAACTTAAGTACAAGTAGACTGACACTTCTTACTGTCTATGCTTTGAACCATTCCTGTGACACTAGTTATCGATTCCGATGCTTCACTTCAGGTTTACAGTATCCCTTGGACCTACTCATTAACGATGAAACACCGAAATTCCATCGGAATTAAATACGAAATGCACAATGCCGACTGAAGTACAAGAAGACTGACTCTTCATACTGACTATTTTTGAACCATTCCTGTGACACCACTTATAGATTCCGATGCTTCACTTCAGGTTTACTGTATCCCTTGGACCTTCTTATTGACGATGAAACACAGAAATTGCATCGGAATTAAATAGAAAAGGCAATATGCCGACTGAAGTACAAGAAGAATGACTCTTCCTACTGTCTATGCTTTGAACCATTCCTGTGACATTAGTTACAGATTCCGATGCTTCACTTCAGGTTCACTGTACCCCTCTGACCTTCTTATTGACGATGAAACACAGAAATTGCATCGGAATGAAATACAAAAGGCACAATGCCGACTTAACTACAAGAAGACTGACTCTTCCTACTGTCTATGTTTTGAACCGTTCCTGTGACACTAGTTATAGATTCCGATGCTTCACTTCAGGTGTACGGCATCCCTTGGACCTTCTTATTGACGATGTAACACAGAAATTGCATTGGAATTAAATAGAAAAGGCACAATGCCGACTTAAGTACAAGAAGACTGACTCTTCTTTCTGACTATGGTTTGTACCATTCCTGTGCCACTAGTTATAGATTCCGATGCTTCACTTCAGGTTTACTACATCCCTTGGACCTTCTTATTGACGATGAATCACAGAAAATGCATCGGAATTAAATACAAAAGGAACAATGCCGACTTAAGTACAAGAAGGCTGATTCTTCTTACTGTCTATGATTTGAACCATTCCTGTGACACTAGTTATAGATTACGATGCTTCACTTCAGGTTTACTGTATCCCTCTGACCTTCTTATTGACGATGAAACACAGAAATTGCATCGGAATTAGATACAAAAGGTACAGTGCCGACTTAAGTACGAGAAGACTGACTCTTCCTACTCTCAATGTTTTGAACCATTCCTGTGACACTAGTTATACATTCCGATGCTTCACTGCAGGTTTACTGTATCCCTCTGACCTTCTTATTGACGATGAGATACAGAAATTGCATCGGAATGAAATACAAAAGGCACAATGCCGACTTAAGTACCTTTAGACTGACTCTTATTACTCTCTGTGTTTTGAACCATTCCTGTGACACTAGTTATAGATTCCGATGCTTCACTTCAGGTTCACTGTATCTCTTGGACCTTCTTATTGACGATGAAACACAGAAATTGCATCGGAATTAAATGCAAAATGCACAATGCCGACTTAAGTACAAGAAGACTGACTTTTCTTACTGACTATGTTTTGAACCATACCTGTGACACTAGTTATCGATTCCGATGCTTCACTTCAGGTTTACTGTATCCCTTGGACCCACTCATTGACGATGAAACACCGAAATTCCATCGGAATTAAATATGAAAGGAACAATGCCGACTTAAGTACAAGAAGACTGACTCTTCATACTGACTATGTTTGAACCATTCCTGTGACACCACTTATAGATTCCGATGCTTCACTTGAGGTTTACTGTATCCCTTGGACCTTCTTATTGACGATGAAACACAGAAATTGCATCGGAATTAAATAGAAAAGGCAATATGCCGACTTAAGTACAAGAAGAATGACTCTTCCTACTGTCTATGCATTGAACCATTCCTGTGACATTAGTTACCGATTCCGATGCTTCACTTCAGGTTTACTGTAACCCTCTGACCTTCTTATTGATGATGAAACACAGAAATTGCATGGGAATTAAATAGAAAAGCACAATGCCCACTTAAGTACAAGAAGACTGACTCTTCTTTCTGACTATGGTTTGTACCATTCCTGTGCCACTAGTTATAGATTCCGATGCCTCACTTCAGGTTTACTGTATCCATCTGACCTTCTTATTGACGATGAAACACAGAAATTGCATTGGAATGAAATACAAAGGGCACAATGCCACTTAACTACAAGAAGGCTGACTCTTCCTACTGTCTATGTTTTGAACCGTTCCTGTGACACTAGTTATAGATTCCGATGCTTCAATTCAGGTGTACGGCATCCCTTGGACCTTCTTATTGACGATGTAACACAGAAATTGCATGGGAATTAAATAGAAGGCACAATGCCGACTTAAGTACAAGAAGACTGACTTTTCTTTCTGACTATGGTTTGTACCATTCCTGTGCCACTAGTTATAGATCCCGATGCCTCACTTCAGGTTTACTGTATCCCTCTGACCTTCTTATTGACAATGAAACACAGAAATTGCATCGGAATGAAATACAAAAGGCACAATGCCGACTTAAGTACAAGAAGACTGACTCTTCCTACTGTCTATGTTTTGAACCATTCCTGTGACACTAGTTATAGATTCCGATGCTTAACTTCAGGTTTACTGTATCCCTTGGACCTTCTTATTGACGATGAATCACAGAAAATGCATCAGAATTAAATACAAAAGGAACAATGCCGACTTAAGTACAAGAAGGCTGATTCTTCTTACTGTCTATGATTTGAACCATTCCTGTGACACTAGTTATAGATTCCGATGCTTCACTTCAGGATTACTGTATCCCTCTGACCTTCTTATTGATGATGAAACACAGAAATTGTATCGGAATTAGATACAAAAGGCACAATGCCGACTTAAGTACGAGAAGACTGACTCTTCCTACTCTCAATGTTTGAACCATTCCTGTGACACTAGTTATACATTCCGATGCTTCACTTCAGGTTTACTGTATCCCTCTGACCTTCTTATTGACGATGAGACACAGAAATTGCATCGGAATTAAATACAAAAGGCACAATGCCGACTTAAGTACCTTTGGACTGACTCTTATTACTCTCTATGTTTTGAACCATTCCTGTGGCACTAGTTATAGATTCCGATGCTTCACTTCAGGTTCACTGTATCCCTTGGACCTTTTATTGACGACGAAACACAGAAATTGTATCGGAATTAAATAGAAAAGGCACAATGCCAACTTAAGTACAAGAAGACTGACTCTTCATACTGACTATGTTTTGAACCATTCCTGTGACACTAGGTATCGATTCCGATGCTTCACTTCAGGTTTACTGTATCCCTTGGACCTTCTCATTGACGATGAAACACCGAAATTCCATCGGAATTAAATACGAAAGGCACAATGCGGACTTAAGTACAAGAAGACTGACTCTTCATACTGACTATGTTTGAACCATTCCTGTGACACCACTTATAGATTCCGATGCTTCACTTCAGGTTTACTGTATCCCTTGGACCTTGTTATTGACGAAGAAACAGAGAAATTGCATCTAAATTAAATAGAAAAGGCACAATGCCGACTTATGTACAAGAAGACTGACTCAACTTACTGTCCATGTTTTGAACCATTCCTCTGACACTAGTTATAGATTCCGATGCCTCACTTCAGGTTTACTGTATCCCTCTGACCTTCTTATTGACTATGAAACACAGAAATTGCATCGGAATTAGATACAGAAAGCACAATGCCGACTTAAGTACAAGAAGACTGACACTTTTTACTGTCTATGTTTTGAACCATTCCTGTGACACTAGTTATAGATTCCGATGCCTCACTTCAGGTTAACTGCATCCCTTGGACCTTCTTATTGACGACGAAACACAGATAATGCATCGGAATTAAATACAAAAGGCACAATGCTGACTAAGTACATGAAGACTGACTCTTCTTTTTGTCTATGATTTGAACCATTGCTGTGACCCTAGTTATAGATTGAGATGCTTCACTTCAGGTGTTCTGTATCCCTTGGACCTACTTATTGACGATGAAACACAGAAATTGCATCGGAATTAAATGCAAAAGGCACAATGCCGACTTAAGTACAAGAAGACTGACTCTTCCAACTGTCTATGTATTGAACCATTCCTGTGACACAAGTTATAGATTCCGATGCTTCACTTTGGGTTTACTGTATCCCTCTGACCCTCTTATTGACGATGAAACACTAAAATTGCATCGGATTTAAATACAAAAGGCACAATGCCGACTTAAGTACATGTAGACTGACTCTTCCTACTGTCTATGTTTTGAATCATTCCTGTGGCACTAGTTATAGATTCCGATGATTCACTTCGGTTTACTGTATCCCTTGGACCTTCTGATTGACGATGAAGCACAGAATTTGCATCGGAATTAAACAGAAAAGGCACAATGCCGACCTAAGTACAAGAAGAATGACTCTTCCTACTGTCTATGCTTTGAACCATTCCTGTGACATTAGTTATAGATTCCGATGCTTCACTTCAGGTTTACTGTATCCCTTCGACATTCTTATTGACGATGAAACACAGAAATTGCTTCGGAATTAAATACAAAAGGCACAATGCCGACTTATGTACAAGAAGACTGACTCATCTTACTGTCCATGTTTTGAACCATTCCTCTGACACTAGTTATAGATTCCGATGCTCCACTTCAGGTTTACTGTTTCCCTTGGACCTTCTTATTGACGATGAAACACAGAAATTGCATCGGAATTAGATACAAAAGGCACAATGCCGACTTAAGTACAAGAGGACTGACTCTTCTTACTGTCTATGTTTGTAACATTCCTGTGACACTAGTTATAGATTCCGATGCTTCACTTTAGGTTACTGTATCCCCTGGACCTTCTTATTGACGACGAAACACAGAAATTGCATCGGAATTAAATAGTAAAGGCACAATGCCGACTAAAGTACAAGTAGACTGACTCATCTTGCTGACTATGTTTTGAACCATTCCTGTGACACTAGTTATAGATTCCGATGCTTCACTTCAGCTTCACTGTATTCCTTGGACCTTCTTATTGACGATGAAACACAGAAATTGTATCGGAATTAAATAGAAAAGGCACAATGCCGATTAAGTACAAGAAGAATGACGCTTCCAACTGTCTATGGTTTGAACCACTCCTGTGACATTAGTTATAGATTCCGATGCTTCACTTCAGGCTTACTGTATCCCTCTGACCTTCTTATTGACGATGTAACACAGAAATTGCATCGGAAATTAATACAAAAGGCACAATGCCGACTCAAGTAGAAAAGGACTGACTCTTCTTACTGACTATGTTTTGTACCATTTCTGTGACACTAGTTATAGTTTCCGATGCCTCACTTCAGGTTTGCTGTATCCCTCTGACCTTCTTATTGACGATGAAACACAGAAATTGCATCGGAATTCAATAGAAAAGGCACAATTCCGACTTAAATACAACAAGACTGACTCTTCTTACTGACTATGTTTTGAACCATTCCTGTGACACTAGTTATAGATTCCGATGCCTCACTTCAGGTTTGCTGTATCCCTCTGACCTTCTTATTGACGATGAAACACAGAAATTGCTACGGAATTTAATACAAAAGGCACAATGCCGACTTATGTACAAGAAGACTGAATCATCTTACTGTCCATAATTTGAACCATTCCTCTGACACTAGTTATAGATTCCGATGCTTCACTTCATGTTTACTTTATCCCTTGGTTCTTCTTATTGACGACGAAACACAGAAATTGCATCTAAATTAAATAGAAAATGCACAATGCCGACTTAAGTACAAGAAGAATGACTCTTCCTACTGTCTATGCTTTGAACCATTTGTGTGACATTAGTTACAGATTCCGATGCTTCACTTCAGGTCTACTGTATCCCTCTGACCTTCTTATTGACGATGAAACACAGAAATTGCATCGGCATTAATTGAAAAGGCACAATGCCGACTCAAGTAGACGAAGACTGACTCTTCTTACTGACTATGTTTTGAACCATTTCTGTGACACTAGTTATAGATTCCGTTGCCTCACTTCAGGTATACTGTATCCCTCTGACCGTCTTATTGACGATGAAACGCAGAAATTGCATGGGAATTAAATAGAAAAGGCACAATGCCGACATAAGTACAAGAAGACTGACTCTTCTTTCTGACTATGGTTTGTACCATTCCTGTGCCACTAGTTATAGATTCCGATGCCTCACTTCAGGTTTACTGTATCCCTCTGACCTTCTTATTGACGATGAAACACAGAAATTGCATCGGAATGAAATACAAAAGGCACAATGCCGCCTTAACTGCAAGAAGACTGACTCTTCATACTGTCTAAGTTTTGAACCGTTCCTGTGACACTAGTTATAGATTCCGATGCTTAACTTCAGGTGTACGGCATCCCTTGGACCTTCTTATTGACGATGTAACACAGAAATTGCATGGGAATTAAATAGAAAAGGCACAATGCCGACTTCAGTACAAGAAGACTGACTCTTCTTTCTGACAATGGTTTGTACCATTCCTGTGCCACTAGTTATAGATTCCGATGCCTCACTTCAGGTTTACTGTATCCCTCTGACCTTCTTATTGACGATGAAACACAGAAATTGCATCGGAATGAAATACAAAAGGCACAATGCCGACTTAAGTACAAGAAGACTGACTCTTCCTACTGTCTATGTTTTGAACCATTCCTGTGACACTAGTTATAGATTCCGATGCATCACTTCAGGCTTACTGTATCCCTTGGATCTTCTTATTGGCGATGAATCACAGAAAATGCATCGGAATTAAATACAAAAGGAACAATGCCGACTTAAGTACAAGAAGACTGACTCTTCCTGCTGTCTATGTAAGGAACCATTCCTGTGATACTAGTTATCGATTCCGATGCTTCACTTCAGGTTTAATGTATCCCTTGGACCTTCTTATTGACGATGAAACACAGAAATTGCATCGGAATTAAATACAAAAGGCACAATGCCGACTTAAGTACGAGAAGACTGACTTTTCCTACTCTCAATGTTTTGAACCATTCCCGTGACACTAGTTATACTTTCCGATGCTTCACTTCAGGTTTACTATATCCCTCTGACCTTCTTATTGACGATGAGACACCGAAATTGCATCGGAATTAAATACAAAAGGCACAATGCCTACTTAAGTACCTTTAGACTGACTCTTATTACTCTCTATGTTTTGAACCATTCCTGTGACACTAGTTATAGATTCCGATGCTTCACTTCAGGTACACTGTATCCCTTGGACCTTCTTATTGACGATGAAACACAGAAATTGCATCGGAATTAAATACAAAATGTACAATGCCGACTTATGTACAAGAAGACTGACGCATCTTACTGTCCATGTTTTGAACCATTCCTCTGACACTAGTTATAGATTCCGATGGCTCACTTCAGGTTTACTGTAACCCTCTGACCTTCTTATTTTCAATGAAACACAGAAATTGCATCGGAATGAAATACAAAAGGCACAATGCCGACTAAAGTACAAGAAGACTGACTCTTCCTGCTGTCTATGATAGGAACCATTCGTGTGATACTAGTTATAGATTCCGATGCTTCACTTCAGGTTTAATGTATCCCTTGGACCTTCTTATTGGCGATGAATCACAGAAAACGCATCGGAATAAAATACAAAATGTACAATGCCGACTTAAGTACAAGAAGACTGACTCCTCTTACTGTCCATGTTTTGAAACATTCCTCTGACACTAGTTATAGATTCCGATGGCTCACTTCAGGTTTACTGTAACCCTCTGACCTTCTTATTTTCGATGAAACACAGAAATTGCATCGGAATTAAATACAGAAGGCACAATGTCGACTTAAGTACATGTAGACTGACTCTTCCTAATGTCTTTGTTTTGAACCATTCCTGTGACACTAGTTATAGATTCCGATGATTCACTTCAGGTTTATTGTATCCCTCTGACCGTCTAATTGACGATGAAACACAGAAATTGCACCGGAATCAAATAGAAAAGCCACAATGCCGACTTAAGTACAAGAAGAATGATTCATCCTACTCTCTATGATTTGAACCATTCCTGTGACACTAGTTATACATTCCGATGCTTCACTTCAGGTCTACTGTATCCCTCTGACCTTCTTATTGACGATGAAACACAGAAATTGCATCGGAATCAAATACAAAAGGCACAATGCCGACTTAAGTACCTTTAGACTGACTCTTATTACTCTCTATGCTTTGAACCATTCCTGTGACACTAGTTATAGATTGCGATGCTTCACTTCAGGTTTACTGTATCCCTTGGACCATCTTATTGACGACGAAACACAGAAATTGCATCTAAATTAAATAGAAAAGGCACAATGCCGACTTAAGTACAAGAAGACTGACTATTCCTACTGTCTATGTTTTGAACCATTCCTGTGACACTAGTTATAGATTCCGATGCTTCACTTCAGGTTATCTGTATCCGTCTGACCTTCTCATTGACGATGAAACACAGAAATTGCATCGGAACTAGATACAGAAAGCACAATGCCGACTTAAGGTGAAGAAGACTGCCTCTTTTTACTGTCTATGTTTTGAACCATTCCTGTGACACTAGTTATAGATTCCGATGCCTCACTTCAGGGTTACTGTATCCCTTGGACCTTCTTATTGACGACGAAACACAGATAATGCATCGGAATTAAATACAAAAGGCACAATGCCGACTAAGTACAAGAAGACTGACTCTTCTTACTGGCTATGATTTGAACCAGTGCTGTGACACTAGTTATAGATTCCGATGCTTCACTTCAGGTGTACTGTATCCCTTGGACCTTCTTATTGACGATGAATCACTAAAATTGCATCGGAATTAAATGCAAAAGGCACAATGCCGACTTAAGTACATGTAGACTGACTCTTCCTACTGTCTATGTTTTGAATCATTCCTGTGGCACTAGTAATAGATTCCGATGATTCACTTCAGGTTTACTGTATCCCTTGGACCTTCTTATTGACGATGAAACACAGAATTTGCATCGGAATTAAATAGAAAAGGCTCAATGCCGACCTAAGTACAAGAAGAATGACTCTTCCTACTGTCTATGCTTTGAACCATTCCTGTGACAATAGTTATAGATTCCGATGCTTCACTTCAGGTTTACTGTATCACTCTGACCTTCTTATTGACGATGAAACACAGAAATTGCATCGGAATTAAATAGAAAAGGCACAATGCCGACTTAAGTACAAGAAGACTGACTCTTCCTACTCTCTATGTTTTGAACCATTCCTGTGACACTAGTTATAGATTACGATGCTTCACTTCAGGTTTACTGTATCCCTCTGACCTTCTTAGTGACGATGAAACACAGAAATTGCATCGGAATTAGATACAAAAGGTACAGTGCCGACTTAAGTACGAGAAGACTGACTCTTCCTACTCTCAATGTTTTGAACCATTCCTGTGACACTAGTTATACATTCCGATGCTTCACTGCAGGTTTACTGTATCCCTCTGACCTTCTTATTGACGATGAGACACAGAAATTGCATCGGAATTAAATACAAAAGGCACAATGCCGACTTAAGTACCTTTAGACTGACTCTTATTACTCTCTGTGTTTTGAACCATTCCTGTGACACTAGTTATAGATCCCGATGCTTCACTTCAGGTTCACTGTATCCCTTGGACCTTCTTATTGACGATGAAACACAAAAATTGCATCGGAATTAAATACAAAATGCACAATGCCGACTTAAGTACAAGAAGACTGACTTTTCTTACTGACTATGTTTTGAACCATACCTGTGACACTAGTTATCGATTCCGATGCTTCACTTCAGGTTTACTGTATCCCTTGGACCCTCTCATTGACGATGAAACACCGAAATTCCATCGGAATTAAATACGAAAGGAACAATGCCGACTTAAGTACAAGAAGACTGACTCTTCATACTGACTATGTTTGAACCATTCCTGTGACACCACTTATAGATTCCGATGCTTCACTTCAGGTTTACTGTATCCCTTGGACCTTCTTATTGACGATGAAACACAGAAATTGCATCGGAATTAAATAGAAAAGGCAATATGCCGACTTAAGTACAAGAAGAATGACTCTTCCTACTGTCTATGCATTGAACCATTCCTGTGACATTAGTTACAGATTCCGATGCTTCACTTCAGGTTTACTGTAACCCTCTGACCTTCTTATTGATGATGAAACACAGAAATTGCATGGGAATTAAATAGAAAAGTGCAATGCCCACTTAAGTACAAGAAGACTGACTCTTCTTTCTGACTATGGTTTGTACCATTCCTGTGCCACTAGTTATAGATTCCGATGCCTCACTTCATGTTTACTGTATCCCTCGGACCTTCTTATTGACGATGAAACACAGAAATTGCATTGGAATGAAATACAAAAGGCACAATGCCACTTAACTACAAGAAGGCTGACTCTTCCTACTGTCTATGTTTTGAACCGTTCCTGTGACACTAGTTATAGATTCCGATGCTTCACTTCAGGTGTACGGCATCCCATGGACCTTCTTATTGACGATGTAACACAGAAATAGCATGGGAATTAAATAGAAAAGGCACAATGCCGACTTAAGTACAAGAAGACTGACTTTTCTTTCTGACTATGGTTTGTACCATTCCTGTGCCACTAGTTATAGATCCCGATGCCTCACTTCAGGTTTACTGTATCCCTCTGACCTTCTTATTGACAATGAAACACAGAAATTGCATCGGAATGAAATACAAAAGGCACAATGCCGACTTAAGTACAAGAAGACTGACTCTTCCTACTGTCTATGTTTTGAACCATTCCTGTGACACTAGTTATAGATTCCGATGCTTAACTTCAGGTTTACTGTATCCCTTGGACCTTCTTATTGACGATGAATCACAGAAAATGCATCAGAATTAAATACAAAAGGAACAATGCCGACTTAAGTACAAGAAGGCTGATTCTTCTTACTGTCTATGATTTGAACCATTCCTGTGACACTAGTTATAGATTCCGATGCTTCACTTCAGGATCACTGTATCCCTCTGACCTTCTTATTGATGATGAAACACAGAAATTGTATCGGAATTAGATACAAAAGGCACAATGCCGACTTAAGTACGAGAAGACTGACTCTTCCTACTCTCAATGTTTGAACCATTCCTGTGACACTAGTTATACATTCCGATGCTTCACTTCAGGTTTACTGTATACCTCTGACCTTCTTATTGACGATGAGACACAGAAATTGCATCGGAATTAAATACAAAAGGCACAATGCCGACTTAAGTACCTTTAGACTGACTCTTATTACTCTCTATGTTTTGAACCATTCCTGTGGCACTAGTTATAGATTCCGATGCTTCACTTCAGGTTCACTGTATCCCTTGGACCTTCTTATTGACGATGAAACACAGAAATTGCATCGGAATTAAATACAAAATGCACAATGCCGACTTACGTACAAGAAGACTGACTCATCTTACTGTCCATGTTTTGAACCATTCCTCTGACACTAGTTATAGATTCCGATGCCTCACTTTATGTTTACTGTATACCTCTGACCTTCTTATTTTCGATGAAACACAGAAATTGCATCGGAATGAAATACAAAATGCACAATGCCGACTAAAGTACAAGAAGACTGACTCCTCATACTCTCTATGATTTGGACCATTCCTGTGACACTTGTTATAGATTCCGATGCTTCATTTCAGGTGTACTGTATCCCTCTGACCTTCGTATTGACGATGAAACACAGAAATTGCATCGGAATTAAATACAAAAGGCACAATGTCGACTTAAGTACATGTAGACTGACTCTTCCTAATGTCTTTGTTTTGAGCCATTCCTGTGACACTAGTTATAGATTCCGATGATTCACTTCAGGTTTACTGTATCCCTCTCACCGTCTAATTGACGATGAAACACAGGAATTGCACCGGAATCAAATAGAAAAGGCACAATGCCGACTTAAGTACAAGAAGAATGACTCATCCTACTCTCTATGTTTTGAACCATTCCTGTGACACTAGTTATACATTCCGATGCTTCACTTCAGGTTTACTGTATCCCTCTGACCTTCTTATTGACGATGAAACACAGAGATTGCATCGGAATTAAATAGAAAAGGCACAATGCCGAATTAAGTAAAAGAAGACTGACTCTTATTACTGACTTTGCTTTGAACCATTTCTGTGACACTAGTTATAGATTCCGATGCTTCACTTCAGGTTTACTATATCCCTCTGACCTTCTTATTGATAATGACACGCAGAAATTGCATCGGAATTAAATAAAAAGGCACAATGCGGAATTAAGTACAAGAAGACTGACTCTTCTTACTGACTATGTTTTGAACCATTCCTGTGACACTAGGTATCGTTTCCGATGCTTCACTTCAGGTTTACTGTATCCCTTGGACCTTCTCATTGACGATGAAACACCGAAATTCCATCGGAATTAAATACGAAAGCCACAATGCGGACTTAAGTACAAGAAGACTGACTCTTCATACTGACTATGTTTGAACCATTCCTGTGACACCACTTATAGATTCCGATGATTCACTTCAGGTTTACTGTATCCCTTGGACCTTGTTATTGACGAAGAAACAGAGAAATTGCATCTAAATTAAATAGAAAAGGCACAATGCCGACTTATGTACAAGAAGACTGACTCAACTTACTGTCCATGTTTTGAACCATTCCTCTGACACTAGTTATAGATTCCGATGCCTCACTTCAGGTTTACTGTATCCCTCTGACCTTCTTATTGACTATGAAACACAGAAATTGCATCGGAATTAGATACAGAAAGCACAATGCCGACTTAAGTACAAGAAGACTGACACTTTTTACTGTCTATGTTTTGAACCATTCCTGTGACACTAGTTATAGATTCCGATGCCTCACTTCAGGTTTACTGTATCCCTTGGACCTTCTTATTGACGACGAAACACAGATATTGCATCGGAATTAAATACAAAAGGTACAATGCCGAATTAAGTACAAGAAGACTGACTCTTCCTACTGTCTATGTTTTGAACCATTCCTGTGACACTAGATATAGATTCCGATGCTTCACTTCAGGTTTACTGTATCCCTTGGACCTTCTTATTGACGACGAAACACAGATAATGCATCGGAATTAAATACAAAAGGCACAATGCCGACTAAGTACATGAAGACTGACTCTTCTTTTTGTCTATGATTTGAACCATTGCTGTGACCCTAGTTATAGATTGAGATGCTTCACTTCAGGTGTACTGTATCCCTTGGACCTTCTTATTGACGATGAAACACAGAAATTGCATCGGAATTAAATGCAAAAGGCACAATGCCGACTTAAGTACAAGTAGACTGACTCTTCTTACTGTCTATGTTTTGAACCATTCCTGTAACACTACTTATAGTTTCTGATGCTTCACTTCAGGTTTACTGTATCCCTCTGACCTTCTTATTGACGATGAAACACAGAAATTGCATCGGAATTAAATAAAAAAGGCACAATGTCGACTTAAGTTACCAGAAGACTGACTCTTCCAACTGTCTATGTATTGAACCATTCCTGTGACACAAGTTATAGATTCCGATGCTTCACTTTGGGTTTACTGTATGCCTCTGACCCTCTTATTGACGATGAAACACTAAAATTGCATCGGATTTAAATACAAAAGGCACAATGCCGACTTAAGTACATGTAGACTGACTCTTCCTACTGTCTATGTTTTGAATCATTCCTGTGGCACTAGTTATAGATTCCGATGATTCACTTCGGTTTACTGTATCCCTTGGACCTTCTGATTGACGATGAAGCACAGAATTTGCATCGGAATTAAATGGAAAAGGCACAATGCCGACCTAAGTACAAGAAGAATGACTCTTCCTACTGTCTATGCTTTGAACCATTCCTGTGACATTAGTTATAGATTCCGATGCTTCACTTCAGGTTTACTGTATCCCTTGGACCTTCTTATTCACGATGAAACACAGAAATTGCATCGGAATTAAATACAAAAGGCACAATGCCGACTTATGTACAAGAAGACTGACTCATCTTACTGTCCATGTTTTGAACCATTCCTCTGACACTAGTTATAGATTCCGATGCTCCACTTCAGGTTTACTGTTTCCCTTGGACCTTCTTATTGACGATGAAACACAGATATTGCATCGGAATTAGATACAAATGGCACAATGCCGACTTAAGTATAAGAAGACTTACACTTTTAACTGACTATGTTTTGAACCATACCTGTGACACTAGCTATAGATTCGGATGCTTCACTTCAGGTTTACTGTATCCCTCTGACCTTCTTATTGACGATGTAACACAGAAGTTGCATCGGAATTAGATACAAAAAGCACAATGCCGACTTAAGTACAAGAGGACTGACTCCTCTTACTGTCTATGTTTGTAACATTCCTGTGACACTAGTTATAGATTCCGATGCTTCACTTTAGGTTACTGTATCCCTTGGACCTTCTTATTGACGACGAAACACAGAAATTGCATCGGAATTAAATAGTAAAGGCACAATGCCGACTAAAGTACAAGTAGACTGACTCATATTGCTGACTATGTTTTGAACCATTCCAGTGACACTAGTTATAGATTCCGATGCTTCACTTCAGCTTCACTGTATTCCTTGGACCTTCTTATTGACGATGAAACACAGAAATTGTATCGGAATTAAATAGAAAAGGCACAATGCCGATTAAGTACAAGAAGAATGACGCTTCCAACTGTCTATGTTTTGAACCAATCCTGTGACATTAGTTATAGATTCCGATGCTTCACTTCAGGTTTACTGTATCCCTCTGACCTTCTTATTGACGATGTAACACAGAAATTGCATCGGAAATTAATACAAAAGGCACAATGCCGACTCAAGTAGAAAAGGACTGACTCTTCTTACTGACTATGTTTTGTACCATTTCTGTGACACTAGTTATAGATTCCGATGCCTCACTTCAGGTTTGCTGTATCCCTCTGACCTTCTTATTGACGATGAAACACAGAAATTGCATCGGAATTCAATAGAAAAGGCACAATTCCGACTTAAATACAAGAAGACTGACTGTTCTTACTGACTATGTTTTGAAGCATTCCTGTGACACTAGTTATAGATTCCGATGCCTCACTTCAGGTTTGCTGTATCCCACTGACCTTCTTATTGACGATGAAACACAGAAATTGCTACGGAATTTAATACAAAAGGCACAATGCCGACTTATGTACAAGAAGACGGAATCATCTTACTGTCCATAATTTGAACCATTCCTCTGACACTAGTTATAGATTCCGATGCTTCACTTCATGTTTACTTTATCCCTTGGTTCTTCTTATTGACGACGAAACACAGAAATTGCATCTAAATTAAATAGAAAATGCACAATGCCGACTTAAGTACAAGAAGAATGACTCTTCCTAATGTCTATGCTTTGAACCATTTGTGTGACATTAGTTACAGATTCCGATGCTTCTTTTCAGGTCTACTGTATCCCTCTGACCTTCTTATTGACGATGAAACACAGAAATTTCATCGGCATTATTTGAAAAGGCACAATGCCGACTCAAGTAGACGAAGACTGACTCTTCTTACTGACTATGTTTTTAACCATTTCTGTGACACTAGTTATAGATTCCGTTGCCTCACTTCAGGTATACTGTATCCCTCTGACCGTCTTATTGACGATGAAACGCAGAAATTGCATGGGAATTAAATAGAAAAGGCACAATGCCGACTTAAGTACAAGAAGACTGACTCTTCTTTCTGACTATGGTTTGTACCATTCCTGTGCCACTAATCATAGATTCCGATGCCTCACTTCAGGTTTACTGTATCCCTCTGACCTTCTTATTGACGATGAAACACAGAAATTGCATCGGAATGAAATACAAAAGGCACAATGCCGACTTAACTGCAAGAAGACTGACTCTTCATACTGTCTAAGTTTTGAACCGTTCCTGTGACACTAGTTATAGATTCCGATGCTTAACTTCAGGTGTACGGCATCCCTTGGACCTTCTTATTGACGATGTAACACAGAAATTGCATGGGAATTAAATAGAAAAGGCACAATGCCGACTTAAGTACAAGAAGACTGACTCTTCTTTCTGACAATGGTTTGTACCATTCCTGTGCCACTAGTTATAGATTCCGATGCCTCACTTCAGGTTTACTGTATCCCTCTGACCTTCTTATTGACGATGAAACACAGAAATTGCATCGGAATTAAATACAAAAGGCACAATGCCGACTTAAGTACGAGAAGACTGACTTTTCCTACTCTCAATGTTTTGAACCATTCCCGTGACACTAGTTATACTTTCCGATGCTTCACTTCAGGTTTACTGTATCCCTCTGACCTTCTTATTGACGATGAGACACAGAAATTGCATCGGAATTAAATACAAAAGGCACAATGCCGACTTAAGTACCTTTAGACTGACTCTTATTACTCTCTATGTTTTGAACCATTCCTGTGACACTAGTTATAGATTCCGATGCTTCACTTCAGGTACACTGTATCCCTAGGACCTTCTTATTGACGATGAAACAAAGAAATTGCATCGGAATTAAATACAAAATGTACAATGCCGACTTATGTACAAGAAGACTGACTCATCTTTCTGTCCATGTTTTGAACCATTCCTCTGACACTAGTTATAGATTCCGATGGCTCACTTCAGGTTTACTGTATCCCTCTGACCGTCTAATTGACGAAGAAACACAGAAATTGCATCGGAATCAAATACAAAAGGCACAATGCCGACTTAAGTACCTTTAGACTGACTCTTATTACTCTCTATGTTTTGAACCATTCCTGTGACACTAGTTATAGATTGCGATGCTTCACTTCAGGTTTACTGTATCCCTTGGACCATCTTATTGACGACGAAACACAGAAATTGCATCTAAATTAAATAGAAAAGGCACAATGCCGACTTAAGTACAAGATGACTGACTCTTCCTACTGTCTATGTTTTGAACCATTCCTGTGGCACTAGTTATAGATTCCGATGATTCACTTCAGGTTTACTGTATCCCTTGGACCTTCTTATTGACGATGAAACACAGAATTTGCATCGGAATTAAATAGAAAAGGCTCAATGCCGACCTAAGTACAAGAAGAATGACTCTTCCTACTGTCTATGCTTTGAACCATTCCTGTGACAATAGTTATAGATTCCGATGCTTCACTTCAGGTTTACTGTATCCCTTGGACCTTCTTATTGACGACGAAACACAGATAATGCATCGGAATTAAATACAAAAGGCACAATGCCGACTAAGTACAAGAAGACTGACTCTTCTCACTGGCTATGATTTGAACCATTGCTGTGACACTAGTTATAGATTCCGATGCTTCACTTCAGGTGTACTGTATCCCTTGGACCTTCTTATTGACGATGAATCACTAAAATTGCATCGGAATTAAATACAAAAGGCACAATGCCGACTTAAGTACATGTAGACTGACTCTTCCTACTGTCTATGTTTTGAATCATTCCTGTGGCACTAGTTATAGATTCCGATGATTCACTTCAGGTTTACTGTATCCCTTGGACCTTCTTATTGACGATGAAACACAGAATTTGCATCGGAATTAAATAGAAAAGGCTCAATGCCGACCTAAGTACAAGAAGAATGACTCTTCCTACTGTCTATGCTTTGAACCATTCCTGTGACAATAGTTATAGATTCCGATGCTTCACTTCAGGTTTACCGTATCACTCTGACCTTCTTATTGACGATGAAACACAGAAATTGCATCGGAATTAAATAGAAAAGGCACAATGCTGACTTAAGTACAAGAAGACTGACTCTTCCTACTCTCTATGTTTTGAACCATTATTGTGACACTAGTTATAAATTCCGATGCTTCACTTCAGGTTTACTGTATCCCTCTGACCTTCTTATTGACGATGAAACACAGAAATTGCATCGGAATTAAATACAAAAGGCACAATGCCGACTTATGTACAAGAAGACTGACTCTTATTACTCTCTATGCTTTGAACCATTCCTGTGACACTAGTTATAGATTCGGATGCTTCACTTCAGGTTTACTGTATCCCTCTGACCTTCTTATTGACGATGTAACACAGAAATTGCATCGGAATTAAATACAAATGGCACAATGCCGACATATGTACAAGAAGACTGACTCATCTTACTGTCCATGTTTTGAACCATTCCTCTGACACTAGTTATAGATTCCGATGCTCCACTTCAGGTTTACTGTTTCCCTTGGACCTTCTTATTGACGACGAAACACAGAAATTGCATCGGAATTAAATAGAAAAGGCAGAATGCCGACTAATGTACAAGAAGACTGACCCTTCTTACTGACTATGTTTAGAACCATTCCTGTGACACTAGTTACAGATTCCGATGCTTCACTTCAGGTTTACTGTATTCCTTGGACCTTCTTATTGACGATGAAACACCGAAATTCCATCGGAATTAAATACGAAAGGCACAGTGCCGGCTTAAGTACAACAAGACTGACTCTTCTTACTGACTATGTTTTGAACCATTCCTGTGACACTAGTTATAGATTCCGATGAATCACTTCAGGTTTACTGTATCCCTTGGACCTTCTTATTGACGATGAAACACAGAAAATGCATCGGAATTAAATACAAAAACCACAATGCCGACTTAAGTACAAGAAGACTGACTCTTCCTACTGTCTATGATTTGAACCATTCCTGAGACACTAGTTATAGATTCCGATGCTTCACTTCAGGTGTACAGTATCCCTTGGACCTTCTTATTGACGATGAAACACAGAAATTGCTACGGAATTTAATACAAAATGCACAATGCCGACTTATGTACAAGAAGACTGAATCTTCTTACTGTCCATAATTTGAACCATTCCTCTGACACTCGTTATAGATTCCGATGCTTCACTTTATGTTTACTTTATCCCTTGGTTCTTCTTATTGACGACGAAACACAGAAATTGCATCTAAATTAAATAGAAAAGGCACAATGCCGACTTAAGTACAAGATGACTGACTTTCCCTACTGTCTATGTTTTGAGCCATTCCTGTGACACTAGTTATAGATTCCGATGCTTCACTTCAGGTATACTGTATCCCTCTGACCTTCTTATTGACGATGAAACACAGAAGTCGCATCGGAATTAGATGCAAAAAGCACAATGTCGACTTAAGTACAAGAAGACTGACTCTTCTTACTGACTATGTTTGAACCATTCCTCTGACACCGCTTATAGATTCCGATGCTTCACTTCAGGTTTTCTGTATCCCTTGGACCATCATATTCACGATGGAACACAGAAATTGCATTGGAATGAAATAGAAAAGGCACAATGCCGACTTAAGTACAAGAAGGCTGCCTCTTCCTACTGTGTATATTTTGAACCATTCCTGTGACATTAGTTATAGATTCCGATGCTTCACTTCAGGTTTACTGTATCCCTCTAACCTTCTTATTGACGATGAAACACAGAAATTGCATCGGAAATTAATACGAAAGCCACAATGCCGACTCAAGTAGAAGAAGGCTGACTCTTCTTACTGACTATGTTTTGAACCATTTCTGTGACACTAGTTATAGATTCTGATGCTTCACTTCGGGTTTACTGTATCCCTCTGACCCTCTTATTGACGATGAAACACAGAAATTGCATCGGAAATAACTACAAAAGGCACAATGACGACTTAAGTACAAAAAGACTGACTCTTCTTACTGTCTATGTTTTGAACCATTCCTGTGACACTAGTTATAGTTTCCAATACTTCACTTCAGGTGTACTGCATCCCTTGGACCCTCTTATTGACGATGAAACACAGAAATTGCATCGGAATTAAATAGAAAAGGCACAATGCCGACTTCAGTACAAGAAGACTGACTCTTCTTACTGACTATGTTTTGAACCATTCCTGTGACACTAGTTGTAGATTACGATGCTTCACTTCAGGTTTACTGTATCCCTTGGACCTTCTTATTGACGATGAAACACAGAAATTGCTTCGGAATTAAATACAAAAGGCACAATGCCGACTTAAGTACAAGAAGACTGACTCTTCTTACTGAGTATGCTTTGAACCATTCCTGTGACATTAGTTATAGATTCCGATGCCTCACTTCAGGTTTACTGTATCCCTTGGACCTTCTTATTGTACAATGAGACACAGAAATTGAATCGGAATTCAATAGAAAAGGCACAATGCCGACTTAAGTACAAGAAGACTGACTCTTCCCCCTGTCAATATTTTGAACGATTCCTGTGACGCTAGTTATAGATTCCGATGCTTCACTTCAGGTGTACTGTATCCCTTGGACCTTCTTATTGACAATGAAACACAGATAGTGCATCGGAATTAAATACAAATGGCACAATGCCGACATAAGTACAAGTAGACTGACTCTTCTTACTGTCTGTGTTTTGAAACATTCCTGTGACACTAGTTATAGATTCTGATGCTTCACTTCAGGTTTTCTGTATCGCTCTGACCTTCTTATTGACGATGAAACACAGAAATTGCATCGGAAGTAAATAGAATACGCACAATGCCGACTTAAGTACAAGAAGACTGACTCTTCTTACTGACTATGTTTTGAACCATTGCTGTGACACTAGTTATAGATTCCGATGCTTTACTTCAGGTTTACTGTATCCCTTGGACAGTCTTATTGTCGATTAAACACAAAAATTGCATCGGAACTAAATAGAAAAGGCACAACGCCGACTTAAGTACATGTAGACTGACTCTTCCTACTGCCTATGTTTTGAACCATTCCTGTGACACTAGTTATAGATTCCGATGATACACTTTAGATTTACTGAATCCCTCTGACCGTCTTAATGACGATGAAACACAGAAATTGCATCGGAATTAAATAGAAAAGGCCCAATGCCGACTTAAATACAAGAAGAATGACTCTTCCTACTGTCTATGTTTTGAACCATTCCTGTGACACTAGTTATAGATTCCGATGCTTCACTTCAGGTTTACTGTATCCCTCTGACCTTCTTATTGACGATAAAACACAGAAATTGCATCGGAAATTAATACAAAAGGCATAATGCCGACTCAAGTAGAAGAAGACTGACTCTTCCTACTGTCTATGTTTGAACGATTCCTGTGACACTAGTTATACATTCCGATGCTTCACTTCAGGTTTACTGTCTCCGTCTGACATTCTTATTGAAGATGAAACACAGAAATTGCATCGGAATTAAATAGAAAAGACACAATGCCGACTTAACTACAAGAAGACTGACTCTTCATACTGACTATGTTTTGAAGCATTCCTGTGACACTAGTTATAGATTCCGATGCTTCACTTCAGGTTTACTGTATCCCTTGGACCTTCTTATTGACGACGAAACACAGAAATTGCATCGGAATTAAATTGAAAAGGCACAATGCCGACTTAAGTACAAGAAGACTGACTCTTCTTACTGTCTATGTTTTGAACCATTCCTGTGACACTAGTTATAGACTCCAATGCTTCACTTCAGGTGTACTGCATCCCTTGGACCTTCTTATTGACGATGAAACACAGAAACTGCATCGGAATTAAATAGAAAAGGCACAATGCCGACTCAAGTACAAGAAGACTGACTCTTCTTACTGACTATGTTTGAACCATTCCTGTGACACTAGTTATAGATTCCGACGCCTCACTTCAGGTTTACTGTATCCCTTGGACCATGTTATTGACAATGAGACACAGAAATTGCATCGGAATTAAATACAAAAGTTTCAATGGCGACTTAAGTAAAGGAGACTGACTCTTCCTACTGTCTACGTTTTTAACCATTCCCGTGACACTAGTTACAGATTCCGATGCTTCACTACAGGTTTACTGTATCCCTTGGACCTTCTTATTGACTATGAAACACAGAAATTGTATCGGAATTAAATACAAAAGGCACAATGCCGACTTAAGTACAAGAAGACTGACTCTTCCCACTGTCAATATTTTGAACCATTCCTGTGACACTAGTTATAGATTCCGATGCCTCACTTCAGGTTTACTGTATCCCTTGGACCTTCTTATTGACGACGAAACACAACAATTGCATCGGAATTAAATACAAAAGGCACAATGCCGACTTAAGTACAAGAAGACTGACTCTTCCCACTGTCTATGTTTTGAACCATTCCTGTGACACTAGTTATAGATTCCGATGCTTCACTTCAGGTTTACTGTATCCCACGGACCTTGTTATTGACGATGAAACACAGATATGGCATCGGAATTAAATACAAAAGGCACAATGTCGACTTAATTACAAGAAGACTGACTCTTCTTACTGTCTATGATTTGAACCTTTCCTGTGACACTAGTTACAGATTCCGATGCTTCACTTCAGGTGTACTGTATCCCTTGGACCTTCTTATTGACAATGAAACACAGATAGTGCATCGGAATTAAATACAAATGGCACAATACCGACATAAGTACAAGTAGACTGACTCTTCTTACTGTCTGTGTTTTGAACCATTCCTGTGACACTAGTTATAGATTCTGATGCTTCACTTCAGGTTTTCTGTATCGCTCTGACCTTCTTATTGACGATGAAACACAGAAATTGCATCGGAAGTAAATAGAAAAGGCACAATGCCGACTTAAGAACAAGTAGACTGACTCTTCTTACTGACTATGTATTGAACCATTGCTGTGACACGAGTTATAGATTCCGATGCTTTACTTCAGGTTAACTGTATCCCTTGGGCCGTCTTATTGACGATTAAACACAAAAATTGCATCGGAATTAAATAGAAAAGGCACAACGCCGACTTAAGTACATGTAGACTGACTCTTCCTACAGTCTATGTTTTGAACCATTCCTGTGACACTAGTTATAGATTCCGATGATTCACTTCAGGTTTACTGAATCCATCTGACCGTCTTAATGACGATGAAACACAGAAATTGCATCGGAATTAAATAGAAAAGTCACAATGCCGACTTAAGTACAAGATGAATGACTCTTCCTACTGTCTATGTTTTGAACCATTCCTGTGACACTAGTTATAGATTCCGATGCTTCACTTCAGGTTTACTGTATCCCTCTGACCTTCTTATTGACGATGAAACACAGAAATTGCATCGGCAATTAATACAAAAGGCACCATGCCGACTCAAGTAGAAGAAGACAGACTCTTCCTACTGTCTATGTTTTGAACGATTCCTGTGACATTAGTTATACATTCCGATGCTTCACTTCAGGTCTACTGTCTCCGTCTGACCTTCTTATTGAAGATGAAACACAGAAATTGTATCGGAATTAAATAGAAAAGACACAATGCCGACTTAACTACAAGAAGACTGACTCTTCTTACTGACTATGTTTTGAAACATTCCTGTGACACTAGTTAAAGATTCCGATGCTTCACTTCAGGTTTACTGTATCCCTTGGACATTCTTAGTGACGAAGAAACACAGAAATTGCATCGGAATGAAATAGAAAAGGCACAATGCCGACTTAAGTACAAGAAGACTGACTCTTCTTACAGTCTATGGTTTGAACCATTCCTGTGACACTAGTTATAGACTCCAATGCTTCACTTCAGGTGTACTGCATCCCTTGGACCTTCTTATTGACGATGAAACACAGAAACTGCATCGGAATTAAATAGAAAAGGCACAATGCCGACTTAAGTACAAGGAGACTGACTCTTCCTACTGTCTACGTTTTGAACCATTCCCGTGACACTAGTCACAGATTCCGTTGCTTCACTTCAGGTTTACTGTATCCCTTGGACCTTCTTATTGACTATGAAACACAGAAATAGTATCGGAATTAAATAGAAAAGGCACAATACCGATTTAAGTACAAGAAGACTGACTCTTCCTACTGTCTATGTTTTGAACCATTCCTGTGACACTAGTTATAGATTCCGATGCTTCACTTCAGGTTTACTGTATCCCATGAACCTTCTTATTGACGATGAAACACAGAAATTGCATCGTAATTAGATACAAAATTCACAATGCCGACTTAAGTACAAGAAGACTGACTCTTTTTACTGATTATTTTTTGAACCATTCCTGTGACACTAGTTATGGATTCGGATGCTTCACTTCAGGTTTACTGTATCCCTCTGACCTTCGTATTGTCGATGAAACACAGAAATTGCTTCGGAATTAGATACAAAAAGCACAATGCCGACTTAAGTACAAGTGGACTGACTCTTCTTACTGTCTATGTTTTGAACCATTCCTGTGACACTAGTTATAGACTCCAATGCTTCACTTCAGGTGTACTACATCCCTTGGACCTTCTTATTGACGATGAAACACAGAAACTGCATCGGAATTAAATAGAAAAGGCACAATGCCGACTTAAGTACAAGAAGACTGACTCTTCTTACTGACTATGTCTTGAACCATTCCTGTGACACTAGTTATAGATTCCGACGCCTCACTTCAGGTTTACTGTATCCCTTGGACCATCTTATTGACAATGAGACACAGAAATTGCATCGGAATTAAATACAAATGGCACAATGGCGACTTAAGTACAAGGATGCTGACTCTTCCTACTGTCTACGTTTTGAACCATTCCCGTGACACTAGTTATAGATTCCGATGCTTCACTTCAGGTTTACTGTATCCCACGGACCTTGTTATTGACGATGAAACACAGAAATGGCATCGGAATCAAATACAAAGGGCACAATGTCGACTTAATTACAAGAAGACTGACTCTTCTTATTGTCTGTGATTTGAACCTTTCCTGTGACACTAGTTATAGGTTCCGATGCTTCACTTCAGGTGTACTGTATCCCTTGGACCTTCTTATTGACAATGAAACACAGATAGTGCATCGGAATTAAATACAAATGGCACAATGCCGACATTAGTACAAGTAGACTGACTCTTCTTACTGTCTGTGTTTTGAACCATTCCTGTGACACTAATTATACATTCTGATGCTTCACTTCAGGTTTTCTGTATCGCTCTGATCTTCTTATTGACGATGAAACACAGAAATTGCATCGGAAGTAAATAGAAAAGGCACAATGCCGACTTAAGTACAAGAAGACTGACTCTTCTTACTGACTATGATTTGAACCATTGCTGTGACACTAGTTATAGATTCCGATGCTTTACTTCAGGTTTACTGTATCCCTTGGTCCTTCTTATTGACGTTTAAACACAAAAATTGCATCGGAATTAAATAGAAAAGGCACAACGCCGACTTAAGTACATGTAGACTGACTCTTCCTACAGTCTATGTTTTGCACCATTCCTGTGACACTAGTTATAGATTCCGATGATTCACTTCAGGTTTACTGAATCCCCTCTGACCGTCTTAATGACGATGAAACACAGAAATTGCATCGGAATTAAATAGAAAAGGCACAATGCCGACTTAAGTACAAGAAGAATGACTCTTCCTACTGTCTATGTTTTGAACCATTCCTGTGACACTAGTTATAGATTCCGATGCTTCACTTCAGGTTTACTGTATCGCTCTGACCTTCTTATTGACGATGAAACACAGAAATTGCATTGGGAAATTAATACAAAAGGCACAATGCCGACTCAAGTAGAAGAAGACAGACTCTTCCTACTGTCTATGTTTTGAACGATTCCTGTGACACTAGTTATACATTCCGATGCTTCACTTCAGGTTTACTGTCTCCGTCTGACCTTCTTATTGAAGATTAAACACAGAAATTGCAGCAGAATTAAATAGAAAAGACACAATGCCGACTTAACTACAAGAAGACCGACTCTTCTTACTGACTATGTTTTGAAACATTCCTGAGACACTAGTTATGGATTCCGATGCTTCACTTCAGGTTTACTGTATCCCTTGGACCTTCTTATTGACGAAGAAACACAGAAATAGCATCGGAATTAAATCGAAAAGGCACAATGCCGACTTAAATACAAGAACACTGACTCTTCTTACTGTCTATGCTTTGAACCATTCCTGTGACACTAGTTATAGACTCCAATGCTTCACTTCAGGTGTACTGCATCCCTTGGACCTTCTTATTGACGATGAAACACAGAAATTGCATCGGAATTAGATACAAAAAGCACAATGCCAACTTAAGTACAAGTGGACTGACTCTTCTTACTGACTATGTCTTGAACCATTCCTGTGACACTAGTTATAGATTCCGACGCCTCACTTCAGGTTTACTGTATCCCTTGGACCATCTTATTGACAATGAGACACAGAAATTGCATCGGAATTAAATACAAAAGGCACAATGGCGACTTAAGTACAAGGATGATGACTCTTCCTACTGTCTACGTTTTGAACCATTCCCGTGACACTAGTTATAGATTCCGATGCCTCACTTCAGGTTTACTGTATCCCACAGACCTTGTTATTGACGATGAAACACAGAAATGGCATCGGAATTAAATACAAAAGGCACAATGTCGACTTAATTACAAGAAGACTGACTCTTCTTATTGTCTGTGATTTGAACCTTTCCTGTGACACTAGTTATAGGTTCCGATGCTTCACTTCAGGTGTACTGTATCCCTTGGACCTTCTTATTGACAATGAAACACAGATAGTGCATCGGAATTAAATACAAATGGCACAATGCCGACATAAGTACAAGTAGACTGACTCTTCTTACTGTCTGTGTTTTGAACCATTCCTGTGACACTAATTATACATTCTGATGCTTCACTTCAGGTTTTCTGTATCGCTCTGACCTTCTTATTGACGATGAAACAAAGAAATTGCATCGGAAGTAAATAGAAAAGGCACAATGCCGACTTAAGTACAAGAAGACTGACTCTTCTTACTGACTATGTTTTGAACCATTGCTGTGACACTTGTTATAGATTCCGATGCTTTACTTCAGGTTTACTGTATCCCTTGGACCTTCTAATTGACGATTAAACACAAAAATAGCATCGGAATTAAATAGAAAAGGCACAACGCCGACATAAGTACATGTAGACTGACTCTTCCTACAGTCTATGTTTTGAACCATTCCTGTGACACTAGTTATAGATTCCGATGATTCACTTCAGGTTTACTGAATCCCTCTGACCGTCTTAATGACGATGAAACACAGAAATTGCATCGGAATTAAATAGAAAAGGCACATTGCCGACTTAAGTACAAGAAGAATGACTCTTCCTACTGTCTATGCTTTGAACCATTCATGTGACACTAGTTATAGATTCCGATGCTTCACTTCAGGTTTACTGTATCCCTCTGACCTTCTTATTGACGATGAAACACAGAAATTGCATTGGGAAATTAATACAAAAGGCACAATGCCGACTCAAGTAGAAGAAGACAGACTCTTCCTACTGTCTATGTTTTGAACGATTCCTGTGACACTAGTTATACATTCCGATGCTTCACTTCAGGTTTACTGTCTCCGTCTGACCTTCTTATTGAAGATGAAACACAGAAATTGCAGCAGATTTAAATAGAAAAGACACAATGCCGACTTAACTACAAGAAGACTGAATCTTCTTACTGACTATGTTTTGAAACATTCCTGTGACACTAGTTATGGATTCCGATGCTTCACTTCAGGTTTACTGTATCCCTTGGACCTTCTTATTGACGAACAAACACAGAAATAGCATCGGAATTAAATAGAAAAGGCACAATGCCGACTTAAATACAAGAACACTGACTCTTCTTACTGTCTATGTTTTGAACCATTCCTGTGACACTAGTTATAGACTCCAATGCTTCACATCAGGTGTACTGCATCCCTTGGACCTTCTTATTGACAATGAAACACAGAAATTGCATCGGAATTAGATACAAAAAGCACAATGCCAACTTAAGTACAAGTGGACTGACTCTTCTTACTGTCTATGTTTTGAAACATTCCTTTGACACTAGTTATAGATTCTGATGCTTCATTTCAGGTTTTCTGTATCCCTCTGACCTTCTTATTGACGATGAAACACAGAAATTGCATCGGCATTAAATAAAAAAGGCACAATGCCGACTTAAATACAAGAATACTGACTCTTCCAACTGTCTATGTTTTGAACCATTCCTGGGACACTAGTTATAGATTCCGATGCTATACTTCTGGTTTACTGTATCCCTCTGACCTTCTTATTGACGATGAAACACAGAAATTGCATCGGAAGTAAATAGAAAAGGCACAATGCCGACTTAAGTACAAGAAGACTGACTCTTCTTACTGACTATGTTTTGAACCATTGCTGTGACACTAGTTATAGATTCCGATGCTTCACTTCAGGTTTACTGTATCCCATGAACCTTCTTATTGACGATGAAACACAGAAATTGCATCGTAATTAGATACAAAATGCACAATGCCGACTTAAGTACAAGAAGACTGACTCTTTTTACTGATTATTTTTTGAACCATTCCTGTGACACTAGTTATGGATTCGGATGCTTCACTTCAGGTTTACTGTATCCCTCTGACCTTCGTATTGTCGATGAAACACAGAAATTGCTTCGGAATTAGATACAAAAAGCACAATGCCGACTTAAGTACAAGTGGACTGACTCTTCTTACTGTCTATGTTTTGAAACATTCCTTTGACACTAGTGATAGATTCTGATGCTTCATTTCAGGTTTTCTGTATCCCTCTGACCTTCTTATTGACGATGAAACACAGAAATTGCATCGGCATTAAATAAAAAAGGCACAATGCCGACTTAAATACAAGAATACTGACTCTTCCAACTGTCTATGTTTTGAACCATTCCTGTGACACTAGTTATAGATTCCGATGCTTCACTTCAGGTTTACTGTATCCCTCTGACCTTCTTATTGACGATGAAACACAGAAATTGCATCGGAAGTAAATAGAAAAGGCACAATGCCGACTTAAGTACAAGAAGACTGGCTCTTCTTACTGACTATGTTTTGAACCATTGCTGTGACACTAGTTATAGTTTCCGATGCTTCACTTCAGGTTTACTGTATCCCTTGGACCTTCTTATTGACGATTAAACACAAAAATTGCATCGGAATTAAATAGAAAAGGCACAATGCCGACTTAAGTACAAGAAGACTGACTCTTCTTACTGTCTATGTTTTGAACCATTCCTGTGACACTAGTTATAGACTCCAATGCTTCACTTCAGGTGTACTACATCCCTTGGACCTTCTTATTGACGATGAAACACAGAAACTGCATCGGAATTAAATAGAAAAGGCACAATGCCGACTTAAGTACAAGAAGACTGACTCTTCTTACTGACTATGTCTTGAACCATTCCTGTGACACTAGTTATAGATTCCGACGCCTCACTTCAGGTTTACTGTATCCCTTGGACCATCTTATTGACAATGAGACACAGAAATTGCATCGGAATTAAATACAAATGGCACAATGGCGACTTAAGTACAAGGATGCTGACTCTTCCTACTGTCTACGTTTTGAACCATTCCCGTGACACTAGTTATAGATTCCGATGCTTCACTTCAGGTTTACTGTATCCCACGGACCTTGTTATTGACGATGAAACACAGAAATGTCATCGGAATCAAATACAAAAGGCACAATGTCGACTTAATTACAAGAAGACTGACTCTTCTTATTGTCTGTGATTTGAACCTTTCCTGTGACACTAGTTATAGGTTCCGATGCTTCACTTCAGGTGTACTGTATCCCTTGGACCTTCTTATTGACAATGAAACACAGATAGTGCATCGGAATTAAATACAAATGGCACAATGCCGACATAAGTACAAGTAGACTGACTCTTCTTACTGTCTGTGTTTTGAACCATTCCTGTGACACTAATTATACATTCTGATGCTTCACTTCAGGTTTTCTGTATCGCTCTGATCTTCTTATTGACGATGAAACACAGAAATTGCATCGGAAGTAAATAGAAAAGGCACAATGCCGACTTAAGTACAAGAAGACTGACTCTTCTTACTGACTATGATTTGAACCATTGCTGTGACACTAGTTATAGATTCCGATGCTTTACTTCAGGTTTACTGTATCCCTTGGTCCTTCTTATTGACGATTAAACACAAAAATTGCATCGGAATTAAATAGAAAAGGCACAACGCCGACTTAAGTACATGTAGACTGACTCTTCCTACAGTCTATGTTTTGCACCATTCCTGTGACACTAGTTATAGATTCCGATGATTCACTTCAGGTTTACTGAATCCCCTCTGACCGTCTTAATGACGATGAAACACAGAAATTGCATCGGAATTAAATAGAAAAGGCACAATGCCGACTTAAGTACAAGAAGAATGACTCTTCCTACTGTCTATGTTTTGAACCATTCCTGTGACACTAGTTATAGATTCCGATGCTTCACTTCAGGTTTACTGTATCCCTCTGACCTTCTTATTGACGATGAAACACAGAAATTGCATTGGGAAATTAATACAAAAGGCACAATGCCGACTCAAGTAGAAGAAGACAGACTCTTCCTACTGTCTATGTTTTGAACGATTCCTGTGACACTAGTTATACATTCCGATGCTTCACTTCAGGTTTACTGTCTCCGTCTGACCTTCTTATTGAAGATTAAACACAGAAATTGCAGCAGAATTAAATAGAAAAGACACAATGCCGACTTAACTACAAGAAGACCGACTCTTCTTACTGACTATGTTTTGAAACATTCCTGAGACACTAGTTATGGATTCCGATGCTTCACTTCAGGTTTACTGTATTCCTTGGACCTTCTTATTGACGAAGAAACACAGAAATAGCATCGGAATTAAATCGAAAAGGCACAATGCCGACTTAAATACAAGAACACTGACTCTTCTTACTGTCTATGCTTTGAACCATTCCTGTGACACTAGTTATAGACTCCAATGCTTCACTTCAGGTGTACTGCATCCCTTGGACCTTCTTATTGACGATGAAACACAGAAATTGCATCGGAATTAGATACAAAAAGCACAATGCCAACTTAAGTACAAGTGGACTGACTCTTCTTACTGACTATGTCTTGAACCATTCCTGTGACACTAGTTATAGATTCCGACGCCTCACTTCAGGTTTACTGTATCCCTTGGACCATCTTATTGACAATGAGACACAGAAATTGCATCGGAATTAAATACAAAAGGCACAATGGCGACTTAAGTACTAGGATGCTGACTCTTCCTACTGTCTACGTTTTGAACCATTCCCGTGACACTAGTTATAGATTCCGAAGCTTCACTTCAGGTTTACTGTATCCCACAGACCTTGTTATTGACGATGAAACACAGAAATGGCATCGGAATTAAATACAAAAGGCACAATGTCGACTTAATTACAAGAAGACTGACTCTTCTTATTGTCTGTGATTTGAACCTTTCCTGTGACACTAGTTATAGGTTCCGATGCTTCACTTCAGGTGTACTGTATCCCTTGGACCTTCTTATTGACAATGAATCACAGATAGTGCATCGGAATTAAATACAAATGGCACAATGCCGACATAAGTACAAGTAGACTGACTCTTCTTACTGTCTGTGTTTTGAACCATTCCTGTGACACTAATTATACATTCTGATGCTTCACTTCAGGTTTTCTGTATCGCTCTGACCTTCTTATTGACGATGAAACAAAGAAATTGCATCGGAAGTAAATAGAAAAGGCACAATGCCGACTTAAGTACAAGAAGACTGACTCTTCTTACTGACTATGTTTTGAACCATTGCTGTGACACTAGTTATAGATTCCGATGCTTTACTTCAGGTTTACTGTATCCCTTGGACCTTCTAATTGACGATTAAACACAAAAATAGCATCGGAATTAAATAGAAAAGGCACAACGCCGACATAAGTACATGTAGACTGACTCTTCCTACAGTCTATGTTTTGAACCATTCCTGTGACACTAGTTATAGATTCCGATGATTCACTTCAGGTTTACTGAATCCCTCTGACCGTCTTAATGACGATGAAACACAGAAATTGCATCGGAATTAAATAGAAAAGGCACATTGCCGACTTAAGTACAAGAAGAATGACTCTTCCTACTGTCTATGCTTTGAACCATTCCTGTGACACTAGTTATAGATTCCGATGCTTCACTTCAGGTTTACTGTATCCCTCTGACCTTCTTATTGACGATGAAACACAGAAATTGCATTGGGAAATTAATACAAAAGGCACAATGCCGACTCAAGTAGAAGAAGACAGACTCTTCCCACTGTCTATGTTTTGAACGATTCCTGTGACACTAGTTATACATTCCGATGCTTCACTTCAGGTTTACTGTCTCCGTCTGACCTTATTGAAGATGAAACACAGAAATTGCAGCAGAATTAAATAGAAAAGACACAATGCCGACTTAACTACAAGAAGACTGACTCTTCTTACTGACTATGTTTTGAAACATTCCTGTGACACTAGTTATGGATTCCGATGCTTCACTTCAGGTTTACTGTATCCCTTGGACCTTCTTATTGACGAACAAACACAGAAATAGCATCGGAATTAAATAGAAAAGGCACAATGCCGACTTAATTACAAGAACACTGACTCTTCTTACTGTCTATGTTTTGAACCATTCCTGTGACACTAGTTATAGACTCCAATGCTTCACTTCAGGTGTACTGCATCCCTTGGACCTTCTTATTGACAATGAAACACAGAAATTGCATCGGAATTAGATACAAAAAGCACAATGCCAACTTAAGTACAAGTGGACTGACTCTTCTTACTGTCTATGTTTTGAAACATTCCTTTGACACTAGTTATAGATTCTGATGCTTCATTTCAGGTTTTCTGTATCCCTCTGACCTTCTTATTGACGATGAAACACAGAAATTGCATCGGCATTAAATAAAAAAGGCACAATGCCGACTTAAATACAAGAATACTGACTCTTCCAACTGTCTATGTTTTGAACCATTCCTGGGACACTAGTTATAGATTCCGATGCTTCACTTCTGGTTTACTGTATCCCTCTGACCTTCTTATTGACGATGAAACACAGAAATTGCATCGGAAGTAAATAGAAAAGGCACAATGCCGACTTAAGTACAAGAAGACTGACTCTTATTACTGACTATGTTTTGAACCATTGCTGTGACACTAGTTATAGTTTCCGATGCTTCACTTCAGGTTTACTGTATCCCTTGGACCTTCTAATTGACGATTAAACACAAAAATTGCATCGGAATTAAATAGAAAAGGCACAATGCCGACTTAAGTACAAGAAGACTGACTCTTCTTACTGTCTATGTTTTGAACCATTCCTGTGACACTAGTTACAGATTCCGACGCCTCACTTCAGGTTTACTGTATCCCTTGGACCATCTTATTGACAATGAGACACAGAAATTGCATCGGAATTAAATACAAAAGGCACAATGGCGACTTAAGTACTAGGATGCTGACTCTTCCTACTGTCTACGTTTTGAACCATTCCCGTGACACTAGTTACAGGTTCCGATGCTTCACTTCAGGTTTACTGTATCCCTTGGACCTTCTTATTGACTATGAAACACAGAAATTGTATCGGAATTAAATACAAAAGGCACAATGCCGACTTAAGTACAAGAAGACTGACTCTTCCCACTGTCAATGTTTTGAACCATTCCTGTGACACTAGTTATAGATTCCGATGCCTCACTTCAGGTTTACTGTATCCCTTGGACCTTCTTATTGACGACGAAACACAGAAATTGCATCGGAATTAAATAGAAAAGGCACAATGCCGACTTAAGTACAAGAAGACTGACTCTTCCTACTGTCTATGTTTTGAACCATTCCTGTGACACTAGTTATAGATTCCGATGCTTCACTTCAGGTTTACTGTATCCCTTGAACCTTCTTATTGACGATGAAACACAGAAATTGCATCGTAATTAGATACAAAAAGCACAATGCCGACTTAAGTACAAGAAGACTGACTCTTTTTACTGACTATGTTTTGAATCGTTCCTGTGACACTAGTTATAGATTCGGATGCTTCACTTCAGGTTTACTGTATCCCTCTGACCTTCGTATTGACAATGAAACTCAGAAATTGCATCGGAACTAGATACAAAAAGCACAATGCCGACTTAAGTACAAGTGGACTGACTCTTCTTACTGTCTATGTTTTGAAACATTCCTTTGACACTAGTTAGAGATTCTGATGCTTCATTTCAGATTTTCTGTATCCCTCTGACCTTATTGACGATGAAACACAGAAATTGCATCGGCATTAAATAAAAAAGGCTCAATGCCGACTTAAAAACAAGAATACTGACTCTTGCAACTGTCTATGTTTTGAACCATTCCTGTGACACTAGTTATAGATTCCGATTCTTCACTTCAGGTTTACTGTATCCCTCTGACCTTCTTATTGACTATGAAACACAGAAATTGCATCGGAAGTAAATAGAAAAGGCACAATGCCGACTTACGTACAAGAAGACTGACTCATCTTATTGTCTATGTTTTGAACCATTCCTGTGACACTAGTTATAGTTTCCGATGCTTCACTTCAGGTTTACTGTATCCCTTAGACCTTCTTATTGACGATTAAACACAAAAATTGCATCGGAATTAAATAGAAAACGCACAATGCCGACTTAAGTACAAGAAGACTGATTCATCTTACTGTCTATGATTTGAACCATTGCTGTGACACTAGTTATAGACTCCAATGCTTCACTTCAGGTCTACTGCATCCCTTGGACCTTCTTATTGACGATGAAACACAGAAACTGCATCGGAATTAAATAGAAAAGGCACAATGCCGACTTAAGTACAAGAAGACTGACTCTTCTTACTGACTATGTTTTGAACCATTCCTGTGACACGAGTTATAGATTCCGACGCCTCACTTCAGGTTTACTGTATCCCTTGGACCATCTTATTGACAATGAGACACAGAAATTGCATCGGAATTAAATACAAAAGGCACAATGGCGACTTAAGTACAAGGATGCTGACTCTTCCTACTGTCTACGTTTTGAACCATTCCCGAGACACTAGTTATAGATTCCGATGCTTCACTTCAGGTTTACTGTATCCCACGGACCTTGTTATTGACGATGAAACACAGAAATGGCATCGGAATTAAATACAAAAGGCACAATGTCGACTTAATTACAAGAAGACTGACTCTACTTATTGTCTGTGATTTGAACCTTTCCTGTGACACTAGTTATAGGGTCCGATGCTTCACTTCAGGTGTACTGTATCCCTTGGACCTTCTTATTGACAATGAAACACAGATAGTGCATCGGAATTAAATACAAATGGCACAATGCCGACATAAGTACAAGTAGACTGACTCTTCTTACTGTCTGTGTTTTGAACCATTCCTGTGACACTAATTATACATTCTGATGCTTCACTTCAGGTTTTCTGTATCGCTCTGACCTTCTTATTGACGATGAAACACAGAAATTGCATCGGAAGTAAATAGAAAAGGCACAATGCCGACTTAAGTACAAGAAGACTGACTCTTCTTACTAACTATGTTTTGAACCATTGCTGTGACACTAGTTATAGATTCCGATGCTTTACTTCAGGTTTACTGTATCCCTTGGACCTTCTTATTGACGATTAAACACAAAAATTGCATCGGAATTGAATAGAAAAGGCACAACGCCGACTTAAGTACATGTAGACTGACTCTTCCTACAGTCTATGTTTTGAACCATTCCTGTGACACTAGTTATAGATTCCAATGATTCACTTCAGGTTTACTGAATCCCTCTGACCGTCTTAAAAACGATGAAACACAGAAATTGCATCGGAATTAAATAGAAAAGGGGCAATGCCGACTTAAGTACAAGAAGAATGACTCTTCCTACTGTCTATGTTTTGAACCATTCCTGTGACACTAGTTATAGATTCCGATGCTTCACTTCAGGTTTACTGTATCCCTCTGACCTTCTTATTGACGATGAGACACAGAAATTGCATTGGGAAATTAATACAAAAGGCACAATGCCGACTCAAGTAGAAGAAGACAGACTCTTCCAACTGTCTATGCTTTGAACGATTCCTGTGATACTAGTTATACATTCCGATGCTTCACTTCAGGTTTACTGTCTCCGTCTGACCTTCTTATTGAAGATGAAACACAGAAATTGCATCAGAATTAAATAGAAAAGACACAATGCCGACTTAACTACAAGAAGACTGACTCTTCTTACTGACTATGTTTTGAAACATTCCTGTGACACTAGTTATGGGTTTCGATGCTTCACTTCAGGTTTACTGTATCCCTTGGACCTTCTTATTGACGAAGAAACACAGAAATAGCATCGGAGTTAAATAGAAAAGGCACAATGGCGACTTAAATACAAGAAGACTGACTCTTCTTACTGTCTATGTTTTGAACCATTCCTGTGACACTAGTTATAGACTCCAATGCTTCACTTCAGGTGTACTGCATCCCTTGGACCTTCTTAATGACGATGAAACACAGAAATTGCATCGTAATTAGATACAAAAAGCACAATGCCGACTTAAGTACAAGAAGACTGCCTCTTTTTACTGACTATGTTTTGAACCATTCCTGTGACACTAGTTATAGATTCGGATGCTTTACTTCAGGTTTACTGTATCCCTCTGACCTTCGTATTGACGATGAAACACAGAAATTGCATCGGAATTAGATACAAAAAGCACAATGCCAACTTAAGTACAAGTCGACTGACTCTTCTTACTGTCTATGTTTTGAAACATTCCTTTGACACTAGTTATAGATTCTGATGCTTCATTTCAGGTTTTCTGTATCCCTCTGACCTTCTCATTGACGATGAAACACAGAAATTGCATCGGCATTAAATAAAAAAGGCACAATGCCGACTTAAATACAAGAATACTGACTCTTAGAACTGTCTATGATTTGAACCATTCCTGGGACACTAGTTATAGATTCCGATGCTTCACTTCAGGTTTACTGTATCCCTCTGACCTTCTTATTGACGATGAAACACAGAAATTGCATCGGAAGTAAATAGAAAAGGCACAATGCCGACTTAAGTACAAGAAGACTGACTCTTCTTACTGACTATGTTTTGAACCATTGCTGTGACACTAGTTATAGTTTCCGATGCTTCACTTCAGGTTTACTGTATCCCTTGGACCTTCTTATTAACGATTAAACACAAAAATTGCATCGGAATTAAATAGAAAAGGCACAATGCCGACTTAAGTACAAGAAGACTGACTCTTCTTACTGTCTATGTTTTGAACCATTCCTGTGACACTAGTTATAGATTCCGACGCCTCACTTCAGGTTTACTGTATCCCTAGGACCATCTTATTGACAATGAGACACTGAAATTGCATCGGAATTAAATACAATAGGCACATTGGCGACTTAAGTACAAGGAGGCTGAATCTTCCTACTGTCTACGTTTTGAACCATTCCCGTGACACTAGTAACAGATTCCGATGCTTCACTTCAGGTTTACTGTATCCCTTGGACCTTCTTATGGACGACGAAACACAGAAATTGCATCGGAATTAAATAGAAAAGGCACAATGCCGACTTAAGTACAAGAAGACTGACTCTTCCTACTGTCTATGTTTTGAACCATTCCTGTGACACTAGTTATAGATTGCGATGCTTCACTTCAGGTTTACTGTATCCCTTGAACCTTCCTATTGACGATGAAACACAGAAATTGCATCGTAATTAGATACAAAAAGCACAATGCAGACTTAAGTACAAGAAGACTGACTCTTTTTACTGACTATGTTTTGAACCATTCCTGTGACACTAGTTATAGATTCGGATGCTTCACCTCAGGTTGACTGTAACCCTCTGACCTTCGTATTGACGATGAAACACAGAAATTGCATCGGAAGTAAATTGAAAAGGCACAATGCCGACTTAAGTACAAGAAGACTGACTCTTCTTACTGACTATGTTTTGAACCATTCCTGTGACACTAGTTACAGATTCCGATGCTACACTTCAGGTTTACTGTATCCCTTGGACCTTCTTATTGACTATGAAACACAGAAATTGCATCGGAATTAAATACAAAAGGCACAATGCCGACTTAAGTACAAGAAGACTGACTCTTCCCACTGTCAATGTTTTGAACCATTCCTGTGACACTAGTTATAGATTCCGATGCCTCACTTCAGGTTTACTGTATCCCTTGGACCTTCGTATTGACGACGAAACACAGAAATTGCATCGGAATTAAATAGAAAAGGCACAATGCCGACTTAAGTACAAGAAGACTGACTCTTCCTACTGTCTATGTTTTGAACCATTCCTGTGACACTAGTTATAGATTCCGATGCTTCACTTCAGGTTTACTGTATCCCTTGAACCTTCTTATTGACGATGAAACACAGAATTTGCATCGGAATTAGATACAAAAAGCACAATGCAGACTTAAGTACAAGAAGACTGACTCTTTTTACTGACTATGTTTTGAACCATTCCTGTGACACTAGTTATAGATTCGGATGCTTCACTTCAGGTTTACTGTATCCCTCTGACCTTCTTATTGACGATGAAACACAGAAATTGCATAGGAATTAAATAGAAAAGGCACAATGCCGACTTAACTACAAGAAGACTGACTCTTTTTACTGTCTATGTTTTGAACCATTCCTGTGACACTAGTTATAGATTCGGCTGCTTCACTTCAGGTGTACTGCATCCCTTGGACCTTCTTGTTGATGATGAAACACAGAAATTGCATAGGAATTAAATAGAAAAGGCACAATGCCGACTTAAGTACAAGAAGACTGACTCATCTTACTGACTATGTTTTGAACCCTTCCTGTGACACTAGTTATAGATTCCGATGCTTCACTTCAGGTTTACTGTATCCCTTGAACCTTCTTATTGACGATGAAACACAGAAACTGCATCGGAATTAGATAGAAAAAGCACAATGCCGACTTAAGTATATGTGGACTGACTCTTCTTACTGTCTATGTTTTGAAACATTCCTTTGACACTAGTTATAGATTCCGATTTTTCACTTCAAGTTTACTGTATATCTTGGACCTTCTTATTGACGACGAAACACAGAAATTGCATCGGAATTAAATAGAAAATGCACAACGCCGACTTAAGGACATGTAGACTGACTCTTCCTACAGTCTATGTTTTGAACCATTCCTGTGACACTAGTTATAGATTCCGATGATTCACTTCAGGTTTACTGAATCCCTCTGACCGTCTTAATGACGATTAAACACAGAAATTGCATCGGAATTAAATAGAAAAGGCACAATGCAGACTTAAGTACAAGAAGAATCACTCTTCTTACTGTCTATGTTTTGAACCATTCCTGTGACACTAGTTATAGATTCCGATGCATCACTTCAGGTTTACTGTATCCCTCTGACCTTCTTATTGACGATGAAACACAGAAATTGCATCGGAAATTAATACAAAAGGCACAATGCTGACTCAAGTAGAAGAAGACTGACACTTCATACTGACTATGTTTGATCCATTCCTGTGACACCACTTATAGATTCCGATGCTTCACTTCAGGTTTACTGTATCCTTCTGACCTTATTATTGACGATGAAACACAGAAATTGCATCGGAATTAAATAGAAAAGGCACAATGCCGACTTAACTACAAGAAGACTGACTCTTTTTACTGTCTATGTTTTGAACCATTCCTGTTATACTAGTTATAGATTCGGCTGCTTCACTTCAGGTGTACTGCATCCCTTGGACCTTCTTGTTGATGATGAAACACAGAAATTGCATAGGAATTAAATAGAAAAGGCACAATGCCGACTTAAGTACAAGAAGACTGACTCTTCTTACTGACTATGTTTTGAACCCTTCCTGTGACACTAGTTATAGATTCCGATGCTTCACTTCAGGTTTACTGTATCCCTTGGACCTTCTTACTGACGATGAAACACCGAAATTCCATCGGAAATAAGTACGAAATGCACAATGCCGACTTAAGAACAAGAAGACTGACACTTCTTACTGACTATGTTTGAACCATTCCTGTGACATCACTTATAGATTCCGATGCTTCACTTCAGTTTTACTGTATCCCTCTGACCTTCTTATTGACGATGAAACACAGATATTGCATGGTAATTAAATAGAAAAGACACAATGCCGACTTAAGTACAAGGAGACTGACTCTTCTTTCTGTCTATGCTTTGAACGATTCCTGTGACACTACTTATAGATTACGATGCTTCACTTCAGGTGTACTGCATCCCTTGGAACTTCTTATTGACGATGAAACACAGAAATTGCATCGGAATTAAATAGAAAAGGCACAATGCCTACTTAAGTACCAGAAGACTGACTCTTCTTACTGACTATGTCTTGAACCATTCCTGTGACACTAGTTATAGATTCCGATGCCTCACTTCAGGTTTACTGTATCCCTTGGACCTTCTTATTGACGATGAAATACAAAAATTGCATCGGAATTAAATACAAAAGGCATAATGCCGACTTAAGTACATGTAGACTGACTCTTCCTACTGTCTATGCTTTGAACCATTCCTGTGACACTAGTTATAGATTCCGATGATTCACTTCAGGCTTACTGTATCCCTCTGACCGTCTTATTGACGATGAAACACCGAAATTCCATCGGAATTAAATACGAAAGGCACAATGCCGACTTAAGAACAAGAAGACTGACTCTTCTTACTGACTATGTTTGAACCACTCCTTTGACACCACTTATAGATTCCGATGCTTCACTTCAGGTTTACTGTATACCTCTGACCTTCTTATTGACGATGAAACACAGAAATTGCAACGGAATTAAATAGAAAAGGCACAATGCCGACTGAAGTACATGAAGACTGACTCTTCTTACTGTCTATGTTTGAACCATTCCTGTGACACTAGTTATAGATTCCGTTGCTTCATTTCAGGTTTACAGTATCCCTTGGACCTTCGTATTGACTATGAAACACAGAAATTGCATCGGAATTAAATACAAAAGGTACAATGCCGACTTAGGTACAAGAAGACTGACTCTTCCCACTGTCTATATTTTGAACCATTCCTGTGACACTAGTTATAGATTCCGATGCTTCACTTCAGGTTCACTGTATCCCTCGGACCTTGTTATTGACGATGAAACACAGAAATAGCATCGGAATTAATTACAAAAGGCACAATTTCGACTTAATTACAGGAAGACTGACTCTTCTTACAGTCTATGTTTTAAACCCTTCCTGTGACACTAGTTATAGATTCCGCTGCTTCACTTCAGGTGTACTGCATCCCTTGGACCTTCTTATTGATGATGAAACACAGAAATTGCATCGGAATTAAATAGAAAAGGCACAATGCCGACTTAAGTACAAGAAGACTGACTCTTCCTACTGTCTATGTTTTGAACCATTCCTGTGACACTAGTTATAGATTGCGATGCTTCACTTCAGGTTTACTGTATCCCTTGAACCTTCCTATTGACGATGAAACACAGAAATTGCATCGTAATTAGATACAAAAAGCACAATGCAGACTTAAGTACAAGAAGACTGACTCTTTTTACTGACTATGTTTTGAACCATTCCTGTGACACTAGTTATAGATTCGGATGCTTCACCTCAGGTTGACTGTAACCCTCTGACCTTCGTATTGACGATGAAACACAGAAATTGCATCGGAAGTAAATTGAAAAGGCACAATGCCGACTTAAGTACAAGAAGACTGACTCTTCTTACTGACTATGTTTTGAACCATTCCTGTGACACTAGTTACAGATTCCGATGCTACACTTCAGGTTTACTGTATCCCTTGGACCTTCTTATTGACTATGAAACACAGAAATTGCATCGGAATTAAATACAAAAGGCACAATGCCGACTTAAGTACAAGAAGACTGACTCTTCCCACTGTCAATGTTTTGAACCATTCCTGTGACACTAGTTATAGATTCCGATGCCTCACTTCAGGTTTACTGTATCCCTTGGACCTTCGTATTGACGACGAAACACAGAAATTGCATCGGAATTAAATAGAAAAGGCACAATGCCGACTTAAGTACAAGAAGACTGACTCTTCCTACTGTCTATGTTTTGAACCATTCCTGTGACACTAGTTATAGATTCCGATGCTTCACTTCAGGTTTACTGTATCCCTTGAACCTTCTTATTGACGATGAAACACAGAATTTGCATCGGAATTAGATACAAAAAGCACAATGCAGACTTAAGTACAAGAAGACTGACTCTTTTTACTGACTATGTTTTGAACCATTCCTGTGACACTAGTTATAGATTCGGATGCTTCACTTCAGGTTTACTGTATCCCTCTGACCTTCTTATTGACGATGAAACACAGAAATTGCATAGGAATTAAATAGAAAAGGCACAATGCCGACTTAACTACAAGAAGACTGACTCTTTTTACTGTCTATGTTTTGAACCATTCCTGTGACACTAGTTATAGATTCGGCTGCTTCACTTCAGGTGTACTGCATCCCTTGGACCTTCTTGTTGATGATGAAACACAGAAATTGCATAGGAATTAAATAGAAAAGGCACAATGCCGACTTAAGTACAAGAAGACTGACTCATCTTACTGACTATGTTTTGAACCCTTCCTGTGACACTAGTTATAGATTCCGATGCTTCACTTCAGGTTTACTGTATCCCTTGAACCTTCTTATTGACGATGAAACACAGAAACTGCATCGGAATTAGATAGAAAAAGCACAATGCCGACTTAAGTATATGTGGACTGACTCTTCTTACTGTCTATGTTTTGAAACATTCCTTTGACACTAGTTATAGATTCCGATTTTTCACTTCAAGTTTACTGTATATCTTGGACCTTCTTATTGACGACGAAACACAGAAATTGCATCGGAATTAAATAGAAAATGCACAACGCCGACTTAAGGACATGTAGACTGACTCTTCCTACAGTCTATGTTTTGAACCATTCCTGTGACACTAGTTATAGATTCCGATGATTCACTTCAGGTTTACTGAATCCCTCTGACCGTCTTAATGACGATTAAACACAGAAATTGCATCGGAATTAAATAGAAAAGGCACAATGCAGACTTAAGTACAAGAAGAATCACTCTTCTTACTGTCTATGTTTTGAACCATTCCTGTGACACTAGTTATAGATTCCGATGCATCACTTCAGGTTTACTGTATCCCTCTGACCTTCTTATTGACGATGAAACACAGAAATTGCATCGGAAATTAATACAAAAGGCACAATGCTGACTCAAGTAGAAGAAGACTGACACTTCATACTGACTATGTTTGATCCATTCCTGTGACACCACTTATAGATTCCGATGCTTCACTTCAGGTTTACTGTATCCTTCTGACCTTATTATTGACGATGAAACACAGAAATTGCATCGGAATTAAATAGAAAAGGCACAATGCCGACTTAACTACAAGAAGACTGACTCTTTTTACTGTCTATGTTTTGAACCATTCCTGTTATACTAGTTATAGATTCGGCTGCTTCACTTCAGGTGTACTGCATCCCTTGGACCTTCTTGTTGATGATGAAACACAGAAATTGCATAGGAATTAAATAGAAAAGGCACAATGCCGACTTAAGTACAAGAAGACTGACTCTTCTTACTGACTATGTTTTGAACCCTTCCTGTGACACTAGTTATAGATTCCGATGCTTCACTTCAGGTTTACTGTATCCCTTGGACCTTCTTACTGACGATGAAACACCGAAATTCCATCGGAAATAAGTACGAAATGCACAATGCCGACTTAAGAACAAGAAGACTGACACTTCTTACTGACTATGTTTGAACCATTCCTGTGACATCACTTATAGATTCCGATGCTTCACTTCAGTTTTACTGTATCCCTCTGACCTTCTTATTGACGATGAAACACAGATATTGCATGGTAATTAAATAGAAAAGACACAATGCCGACTTAAGTACAAGGAGACTGACTCTTCTTTCTGTCTATGCTTTGAACGATTCCTGTGACACTACTTATAGATTACGATGCTTCACTTCAGGTGTACTGCATCCCTTGGAACTTCTTATTGACGATGAAACACAGAAATTGCATCGGAATTAAATAGAAAAGGCACAATGCCTACTTAAGTACCAGAAGACTGACTCTTCCTACAGTCTATGATTTGAACCATTCCTGTGACACTAGTTATAGATTCCGATGCTTCACTTCAGGTTTACTGTATCCCTTGGACCTTGTTATTGACGATGAAACACAGAAATAGCATCGGAATTAAATCCAAATGCAGAATATCGACTTAATTATAAGAAGACTGACTCTTATTACTGTCTATGATTTGAACCATTCCTGTAACACTAGTTATAGAGTCCGATGCTTCACTTCATGTGTACTGTATCCCTTGGACCTTCTTATTGACAATGAAACACAGATATTGCATCAGAATTAGATACAAAAGGCACAATGCCGACATAAGTACAAGTAGACTGACTCTTCTTACTGTCTATGATTTGAACCATTCCTGTGACACTAGTTATAGATTCTGATGCTTCACTTCTGGTTTACTGTATCCCTCTGACCTTCTTATTGACGATGAAACACAGAAATTGCATCGGCATTAAATAAAAAGGCACAATGCTGAACTAAATACAAGAAGACTGCCTCTTCCAACTGTCTATGTTTTGAACCATTCCTGTGACACTAGTTATAGATTCCGATGCTTCACTTCAGGTTTACTGTATCCCTCTGACCTTCTTGTTGACGATGAAACACAGAATTTGCATCGGAAATTAATACAAAAGGCACAATGCCGACTCAAGTAGAAGAAGACTGACTCTTCTTATTGTCTATGTTTTGAACGATTCCTGTGACACTAGTTATACATTCCGATGCTTCACTTCAGGTTTACTGTATCCGTCTGACCTTCTTATTGACGATGAAACACAGAAATTGCATCGGAATTAAATAGAAAAGACACAATGCCGGTTAAGAACAACAAGACTGACTATTCTTACTGACTATGTTTTGAACCATTCCTGTAACACTAGTTATAGATTCCGATGCTTCACCTCAGGTTTACTGTATCCCTTGGACCTTCTTATTGACGATGAAACACAAAAATTGCATCGAGATTAAATACAAAAGGCACAACGCCGACTTAAGTACATGTAGATTGACTCTTCCTACTGTCTATGTTTTGAACCATTCTTGTGACACTAGTTATAGATTCCGATGCTTCACTTCAGGTTTACTGTATCCCTCTGACCTTCTTATTAACGATGAAACACAGAATTTGCATCGAAAGTAAATAGAAAAGGCACAATGCCGACTTAAGTGCAAGAACACTGACTATGTTTTGAACCATTCCTGTGTCACTAGTTATAGATTCCGATGCTTCACTTCAGGTTTACTGTATCCCTTGGACCTTCTTATTGACGATGAAATACAAAAATTGCATCGGAATTAAATACAAAAGGCATAATGCCGACTTAAGTACATGTAGACTGACTCTTCCTACTGTCTATGCTTTGAACCATTCCTGTGACACTAGTTATAGATTCCGATGATTCACTTCAGGCTTACTGTATCCCTCTGACCGTCTTATTGACGATGAAACACCGAAATTCCATCGGAATTAAATACGAAAGGCACAATGCCGACTTAAGAACAAGAAGACTGACTCTTCTTACTGACTATGTTTGAACCACTCCTTTGACACCACTTATAGATTCCGATGCTTCACTTCAGGTTTACTGTATACCTCTGACCTTCTTATTGACGATGAAACACAGAAATTGCAACGGAATTAAATAGAAAAGGCACAATGCCGACTGAAGTACATGAAGACTGACTCTTCTTACTGTCTATGTTTGAACCATTCCTGTGACACTAGTTATAGATTCCGTTGCTTCATTTCAGGTTTACAGTATCCCTTGGACCTTCGTATTGACTATGAAACACAGAAATTGCATCGGAATTAAATACAAAAGGTACAATGCCGACTTAGGTACAAGAAGACTGACTCTTCCCACTGTCTATATTTTGAACCATTCCTGTGACACTAGTTATAGATTCCGATGCTTCACTTCAGGTTCACTGTATCCCTCGGACCTTGTTATTGACGATGAAACACAGAAATAGCATCGGAATTAATTACAAAAGGCACAATTTCGACTTAATTACAGGAAGACTGACTCTTCTTACAGTCTATGTTTTAAACCCTTCCTGTGACACTAGTTATAGATTCCGCTGCTTCACTTCAGGTGTACTGCATCCCTTGGACCTTCTTATTGATGATGAAACACAGAAATTGCATAGGAAATAAATAGAAAAGGCACAATGCCGACTTAAGTACAAGAAGACTAACTCTTCTTACTGACTATGTTTTGAACCATTCCTGTGACACTAGTTGTGGTGTCACCGCCAGACACCACACTTGCTAGGTGGTAGCTTAAATCGGCCGCGGTCCATATAGTACATGTCGGGCCCGCGTGTCGCCACTGTGTAATCGCAGACCTAGCGCCACCACCAAGGCAGGTCTCGTGATACGAGAGAGCACTCGCCCCAGTTGTACGAGAACCTAGCTACCGACCAGATGTACGAAGCCTTTCTCTCTCATTAGCCGAGAGACAGAATTGCCATCAGCTAAGTTAATGGCTACGAACTAGCAAGGCGCCATTTGTATCAGTGCCTACAGCTTACGAGTATTCAAGAGAGATGTATTCCAAGGACTAATTAAAAGATAAGTAATAAGCATCTACATACTTTTCATCTTATTCATTTATAAGTTCTCATGTTCCAGACTTTACGCCCGTCTGCGTTAGCCTTGCGTGCCCTATCGGCTACAGCGTTAGTCTAGCTTGCCTTTTCAGCCATCTCAACTTCACGGTGTCGGCCCAGCTACCGACACAACACTAGTTATAGATTCCGCTGCCTCACTTCAGGTTTACTGTATAACTTGGTCCTTCTTATTGACGATGAAACACAGAAATTGCATCGGAATTAAATACAAAAGGCACTATGCCGACTTAAGTACAACAAGACCGACTCTTCCTACTGTCTATGCTTTGAACCATTCCTGTGACACTAGATATAGATTCTGATGCTTCACTTCAGGTTTACTGTATCCCTCTGACCGTCTTATTGACGATGAAACTCAGAAATTGCATCGGAATTAAATAGAAAACGCACAATGCCGACTTAAGTGCAAGAAGAATGACTCTTCCTACTGTCTATGCTTTGAACCATTCCTGTGACTCTAGTTATAGATTCCGATGCTTCATTTCAGGTGTACTGCATCCCTTGGACCTTCTCATTGACGATGAATCACAGAAATTGCATCGGAATTAAATAGAAATCGCACAATGCCGACTTAAGTACAAGAAGAATGACTCTTCCTACAGTCTATGATTTGAACCATTCCTGCGACACTAGTTATAGATTCCGATGCTTCACTTCAGGTTTACTGTATCACTTTGACCTTCGTATTGACGATGAAACACAGAAATTGCATCGGAATTAGATTCAAAAAGCACAATGCCGACTTAAGTACAAGTGGACTGACTCTTCTTACTGTCTATGTTTTGAAACATTCCTGTGACACTAGTTGTAGATTCCGATGCTTCACTTCAGGTTTACTGTATCCCTTGGACCTTCTTATTGACGACGAAACACAGAAATTGAATCGGAATTAAATAAAAAAGGCACAATACCGACTTAAGTACAAGAAGACTGACTCTTCTTACTGACTATGTTTTGAACCATTCCTGTGACACTAGTTGTAGATTCCGATGCCTCACTTCAGGTTTACTGTATCCCTTGGACCTTCTTATTGAACAATGAGACACAGAAATTGCATCTCAATTAAATACAAAGGGCACAATGCCGACTTAAGTACAAGAAGACTGACTCTTCTTACTGTCTATGTTTTGAACCATTCCTGTGACACTAGTTATAGATTCCGCTGCTTCACTTCAGGTGTACTGCATCCCTTGGACCTTCTTATTGATGATGAAACACAGAAATTGCATAGGATTTAAATAGAAAAGGCACAATGCCGACTTAAGTACAAGAAGACTAACTCTTCTTACTGACTATGTTTTGAACCATTCCTGTGACAATAGTCATAGATTCCGATGCCCTACTTCAGGTTCACTGTATCCCTTGGACCTTCTTATTGACGATGAAACACCGAAATTCCATCGGAATTTAATACGAAAGGTACAATGCCGACATAAGTACAATAAGACTGTCTCTTCATACTGACTATGTTTTAACCATTCCTGTGACACCACTTACAGATTCCGATGCTTCACTTCAGGTTTACTGCATCCCTCTGACCTTCTTATTGACGATGAAACACAGACATTGCATCGGAATTAAATAGAAAAGGCGCAATGCCGACTTAACTACTAGAAGACTGACTCTTCTTACTGTCTATGTTTTGAACCATTCCTATGACACTAGTTATAGATTCCGCTGCTTCACTTCAGGTGTACTGCATCCCTTGGACCTTCTTATTGATGATGAAACACAGAAATTGCATAGGAATTAAATAGAAAAGGCACAATGCCGACTTAAGTACAAGAAGAATAACTCTTCTTACTGACTATGTTTTGAACCATTCCTGTGACACTAGTAATAGATTCCGATGCCCTACTTCAGGTTCACTGTATCCCTTGGACCTTCTTATTGACGATGAAACACAGAAATTGCATCGGAATTAAATACAAATGGCACAATGCCGACTTAAGTACAACAAGACCGACTCTTCCTACTGTCTATGTATTGAACCATTCCTGTGACACTAGATATAGATTCCGATGCTTCATTTCAGGTGTACTGCATCCCTTGGTCCTTCTGATTGACGAAGAAACACAGAAATTGCATCGGAATTAAATTGAAATCGCACAATGCCTACTTAAGTACAAGAAGAATGACTCTTCCTACTGTCTATGATTTGAACCATTCCTGTGACACTAGTTATAGATTCCGATGCTTCACTTCAGGTTTACTGTATCCCTTTGACCTTAGTATTGACCATGAAACACAGAAATTGCATCGGAATTAGATACAAAAAGCACAATGCGGACTTAAGTACAAGTGGACTGACTCTTCTTACTGTCTATGTTTTGAAACATTCCTGTGACACTAGTTATAGATTCCGATGCTTCACTTCATGTTTACTGTATCCCTTGGACCTTCTTATTGACGACGAAACACAGAAATTGAATCGGAAATAAATAGAAAAGGCACAATGCTGACTTAAGTACAAGAAGACTGACTCTTCTTACTGACTGTGTTTTGATCCATTCCTGTGACACTAGTTATAGATTCCGATTTTTCACTTCAGGTTTACTGTATCCCTCTGACTTTCTTATTGACGATGAAACACAGAAATTGCATCGGAAGTAAATAGAAAAGGCACAATGCCGACTTAAGTACAAGTAGACTGACTCTTCTTACTGACTATGTGTTGAACCATTCCTGTGACACTAGTTATAGATTCCGATGCTTCACTTCAGGTTTACTGTATCCCTCTGACCTTCTTATTGACGATGAAACACAAAAATTGCATCGAGATTAAATACAAAAGGCACAACGCCGACTTAAGTATATGTAGACCGACTCTTCCTACTGTCTATGTTTTGAACCATTCCTGTGACACTAGTTATAGATTCCGATGATTCACTTCAGGTTTACTGTATCCGTCTGACTGTCTTAAAGACGATGAAACACAGAAATTGCATCGGAATTACATAGAAAAGGCACAATGCCGACTTAAGTACAAGAAGAATGACTCTTCCTACTGTCTATGTTTTGAACCACTCCAGTGACACTAGTTATAGATTCCGATGCTTCACTTCAGGTTTACTGTATCACTCTGACCTTCTTATTGTCGATGAAACACAGAAATTGCATCATAAATTAATACAAAAGGCACAATACCGACTCAAGTAGAAGAAGACTGACTCTTCCCACTGTCTATGTTTTGAACGATTCCTGTGACACTAGTTATACATTCCGATGCTTCACTTCAGGTTTACTATATACCTCTGACCTTCTTATTGACGATGAAACACAGAAATTGCATCGGAATTAAATAGAAAAGACACAATGCATACTTAAGAACAAGAAGACTGACTCTTCTTATTGACTATGTTGTGAACCATTCCTGTGACACTAGTTATAGATTCCGATCCTTCACTTCAGGTTTACTGTATCCCATGGACCTTCTTATTGACGATGAAACACAGAAATTGCATCGGAATTAAATAGAAAAGGCACAATGCCTACTTAAGTACCAGAAGACTGACTCTTCTTACTGACTATGTCTTGAACCATTCCTGTGACACTAGTTATAGATTCCGATGCCTCACTTCAGGTTTACTGTATCCCTTGGACCTTCTTATTGACGATGAAACACAGAAATTGCATCGGAATTAAATACATAAGGCACAATGCCGACGTAAGTACAAGAAGACTGACTCTTCCTACAGTCTATGATTTGAACCATTCCTGTGACACTAGTTATAGATTCCGATGCTTCACTTCAGGTTTACTGTATCCCTTGGACCTTGTTATTGACGATGAAACACAGAAATAGCATCGGAATTAAATCCAAATGCAGAATATCGACTTAATTATAAGAAGACTGACTCTTATTACTGTCTATGATTTGAACCATTCCTGTAACACTAGTTATAGAGTCCGATGCTTCACTTCATGTGTACTGTATCCCTTGGACCTTCTTATTGACAATGAAACACAGATATTGCATCAGAATTAGATACAAAAGGCACAATGCCGACATAAGTACAAGTAGACTGACTCTTCTTACTGTCTATGATTTGAACCATTCCTGTGACACTAGTTATAGATTCTGATGCTTCACTTCTGGTTTACTGTATCCCTCTGACCTTCTTATTGACGATGAAACACAGAAATTGCATCGGCATTAAATAAAAAGGCACAATGCTGAACTAAATACAAGAAGACTGCCTCTTCCAACTGTCTATGTTTTGAACCATTCCTGTGACACTAGTTATAGATTCCGATGCTTCACTTCAGGTTTACTGTATCCCTCTGACCTTCTTGTTGACGATGAAACACAGAATTTGCATCGGAAATTAATACAAAAGGCACAATGCCGACTCAAGTAGAATAAGACTGACTCTTCTTATTGTCTATGTTTTGAACGATTCCTGTGACACTAGTTATACATTCCGATGCTTCACTTCAGGTTTACTGTATCCGTCTGACCTTCTTATTGACGATGAAACACAGAAATTGCATCGGAATTAAATAGAAAAGACACAATGCCGGTTAAGAACAACAAGACTGACTATTCTTACTGACTATGTTTTGAACCATTCCTGTAACACTAGTTATAGATTCCGATGCTTCACCTCAGGTTTACTGTATCCCTTGGACCTTCTTATTGACGATGAAACACAAAAATTGCATCGAGATTAAATACAAAAGGCACAACGCCGACTTAAGTACATGTAGATTGACTCTTCCTACTGTCTATGTTTTGAACCATTCTTGTGACACTAGTTATAGATTCCGATGCTTCACTTCAGGTTTACTGTATCCCTCTGACCTTCTTATTAACGATGAAACACAGAATTTGCATCGAAAGTAAATAGAAAAGGCACAATGCCGACTTAAGTGCAAGAACACTGACTATGTTTTGAACCATTCCTGTGTCACTAGTTATAGATTCCGATGCTTCACTTCAGGTTTACTGTATCCCTTGGACCTTCTTATTGACGATGAAATACAAAAATTGCATCGGAATTAAATACAAAAGGCATAATGCCGACTTAAGTACATGTAGACTGACTCTTCCTACTGTCTATGCTTTGAACCATTCCTGTGACACTAGTTATAGATTCCGATGATTCACTTCAGGCTTACTGTATCCCTCTGACCGTCTTATTGACGATGAAACACCGAAATTCCATCGGAATTAAATACGAAAGGCACAATGCCGACTTAAGAACAAGAAGACTGACTCTTCTTACTGACTATGTTTGAACCACTCCTTTGACACCACTTATAGATTCCGATGCTTCACTTCAGGTTTACTGTATACCTCTGACCTTCTTATTGACGATGAAACACAGAAATTGCAACGGAATTAAATAGAAAAGGCACAATGCCGACTGAAGTACATGAAGACTGACTCTTCTTACTGTCTATGTTTGAACCATTCCTGTGACACTAGTTATAGATTCCGTTGCTTCATTTCAGGTTTACAGTATCCCTTGGACCTTCGTATTGACTATGAAACACAGAAATTGCATCGGAATTAAATACAAAAGGTACAATGCCGACTTAGGTACAAGAAGACTGACTCTTCCCACTGTCTATATTTTGAACCATTCCTGTGACACTAGTTATAGATTCCGATGCTTCACTTCAGGTTCACTGTATCCCTCGGACCTTGTTATTGACGATGAAACACAGAAATAGCATCGGAATTAATTACAAAAGGCACAATTTCGACTTAATTACAGGAAGACTGACTCTTCTTACAGTCTATGTTTTAAACCCTTCCTGTGACACTAGTTATAGATTCCGCTGCTTCACTTCAGGTGTACTGCATCCCTTGGACCTTCTTATTGATGATGAAACACAGAAATTGCATAGGAATTAAATAGAAAAGGCACAATGCCGACTTAAGTACAAGAAGACTAACTCTTCTTACTGACTATGTTTTGAACCATTCCTGTGACACTAGTTGTGGTGTCACCGCCAGACACCACACTTGCTAGGTGGTAGCTTAAATCGGCCGCGGTCCATATAGTACATGTCGGGCCCGCGTGTCGCCACTGTGTAATCGCAGACCTAGCGCCACCACCAAGGCAGGTCTCGTGATACGAGAGAGCACTCGCCCCAGTTTTACGAGAACCTAGCTACCGACCAGATGTACGAAGCCTTTCTCTCTCATTAGCCGAGAGACAGAATTGCCATCAGCTAAGTTAATGGCTACGAACTAGCAAGGCGCCATTTGTATCAGTGCCTACAGCTTACGAGTATTCAAGAGAGATGTATTCCAAGGACTAATTAAAAGATAAGTAATAAGCATCTACATACTTTTCATCTTATTCATTTATAAGTTCTCATGTTCCAGACTTTACGCCCGTCTGCGTTAGCCTTGCGTGCCCTATCGGCTACAGCGTTAGTCTAGCTTGCCTTTTCAGCCATCTCAACTTCACGGTGTCGGCCCAGCTACCGACACAACACTAGTTATAGATTCCGCTGCCTCACTTCAGGTTTACTGTATCCCTTGGTCCTTCTTATTGACGATGAAACACAGAAATTGCATCGGAATTAAATACAAAAGGCACTATGCCGACTTAAGTACAACAAGACCGACTCTTCCTACTGTCTATGCTTTGAACCATTCCTGTGACACTAGATATAGATTCTGATGCTTCACTTCAGGTTTACTGTATCCCTCTGACCGTCTTATTGACGATGAAACTCAGAAATTGCATCGGAATTAAATAGAAAACGCACAATGCCGACTTAAGTGCAAGAAGAATGACTCTTCCTACTGTCTATGCTTTGAACCATTCCTGTGACTCTAGTTATAGATTCCGATGCTTCATTTCAGGTGTACTGCATCCCTTGGACCTTCTCATTGACGATGAATCACAGAAATTGCATCGGAATTAAATAGAAATCGCACAATGCCGACTTAAGTACAAGAAGAATGACTCTTCCTACAGTCTATGATTTGAACCATTCCTGCGACACTAGTTATAGATTCCGATGCTTCACTTCAGGTTTACTGTATCACTTTGACCTTCGTATTGACGATGAAACACAGAAATTGCATCGGAATTAGATTCAAAAAGCACAATGCCGACTTAAGTACAAGTGGACTGACTCTTCTTACTGTCTATGTTTTGAAACATTCCTGTGACACTAGTTGTAGATTCCGATGCTTCACTTCAGGTTTACTGTATCCCTTGGACCTTCTTATTGACGACGAAACACAGAAATTGAATCGGAATTAAATAAAAAAGGCACAATACCGACTTAAGTACAAGAAGACTGACTCTTCTTACTGACTATGTTTTGAACCATTCCTGTGACACTAGTTGTAGATTCCGATGCCTCACTTCAGGTTTACTGTATCCCTTGGACCTTCTTATTGAACAATGAGACACAGAAATTGCATCTCAATTAAATACAAAGGGCACAATGCCGACTTAAGTACAAGAAGACTGACTCTTCTTACTGTCTATGTTTTGAACCATTCCTGTGACACTAGTTATAGATTCCGCTGCTTCACTTCAGGTGTACTGCATCCCTTGGACCTTCTTATTGATGATGAAACACAGAAATTGCATAGGATTTAAATAGAAAAGGCACAATGCCGACTTAAGTACAAGAAGACTAACTCTTCTTACTGACTATGTTTTGAACCATTCCTGTGACAATAGTCATAGATTCCGATGCCCTACTTCAGGTTCACTGTATCCCTTGGACCTTCTTATTGACGATGAAACACCGAAATTCCATCGGAATTTAATACGAAAGGTACAATGCCGACATAAGTACAATAAGACTGTCTCTTCATACTGACTATGTTTTAACCATTCCTGTGACACCACTTACAGATTCCGATGCTTCACTTCAGGTTTACTGCATCCCTCTGACCTTCTTATTGACGATGAAACACAGACATTGCATCGGAATTAAATAGAAAAGGCGCAATGCCGACTTAACTACTAGAAGACTGACTCTTCTTACTGTCTATGTTTTGAACCATTCCTATGACACTAGTTATAGATTCCGCTGCTTCACTTCAGGTGTACTGCATCCCTTGGACCTTCTTATTGATGATGAAACACAGAAATTGCATAGGAATTAAATAGAAAAGGCACAATGCCGACTTAAGTACAAGAAGAATAACTCTTCTTACTGACTATGTTTTGAACCATTCCTGTGACACTAGTAATAGATTCCGATGCCCTACTTCAGGTTCACTGTATCCCTTGGACCTTCTTATTGACGATGAAACACAGAAATTGCATCGGAATTAAATACAAATGGCACAATGCCGACTTAAGTACAACAAGACCGACTCATCCTACTGTCTATGTATTGAACCATTCCTGTGACACTAGATATAGATTCCGATGCTTCATTTCAGGTGTACTGCATCCCTTGGTCCTTCTGATTGACGAAGAAACACAGAAATTGCATCGGAATTAAATTGAAATCGCACAATGCCTACTTAAGTACAAGAAGAATGACTCTTCCTACTGTCTATGATTTGAACCATTCCTGTGACACTAGTTATAGATTCCGATGCTTCACTTCAGGTTTACTGTATCCCTTTGACCTTAGTATTGACCATGAAACACAGAAATTGCATCGGAATTAGATACAAAAAGCACAATGCGGACTTAAGTACAAGTGGACTGACTCTTCTTACTGTCTATGTTTTGAAACATTCCTGTGACACTAGTTATAGATTCCGATGCTTCACTTCATGTTTACTGTATCCCTTGGACCTTCTTATTGACGACGAAACACAGAAATTGAATCGGAAATAAATAGAAAAGGCACAATGCTGACTTAAGTACAAGAAGACTGACTCTTCTTACTGACTGTGTTTTGATCCATTCCTGTGACACTAGTTATAGATTCCGATTTTTCACTTCAGGTTTACTGTATCCCTCTGACTTTCTTATTGACGATGAAACACAGAAATTGCATCGGAAGTAAATAGAAAAGGCACAATGCCGACTTAAGTACAAGTAGACTGACTCTTCTTACTGACTATGTGTTGAACCATTCCCGTGACACTAGTTATAGATTCCGATGCTTCACTTCAGGTTTACTGTATCCCTCTGACCTTCTTATTGACGATGAAACACAAAAATTGCATCGAGATTAAATACAAAAGGCACAACGCCGACTTAAGTATATGTAGACCGACTCTTCCTACTGTCTATGTTTTGAACCATTCCTGTGACACTAGTTATAGATTCCGATGATTCACTTCAGGTTTACTGTATCCGTCTGACTGTCTTAAAGACGATGAAACACAGAAATTGCATCGGAATTACATAGAAAAGGCACAATGCCGACTTAAGTACAAGAAGAATGACTCTTCCTACTGTCTATGTTTTGAACCACTCCAGTGACACTAGTTATAGATTCCGATGCTTCACTTCAGGTTTACTGTATCACTCTGACCTTCTTATTGTCGATGAAACACAGAAATTGCATCATAAATTAATACAAAAGGCACAATACCGACTCAAGTAGAAGAAGACTGACTCTTCCCACTGTCTATGTTTTGAACGATTCCTGTGACACTAGTTATACATTCCGATGCTTCACTTCAGGTTTACTATATACCTCTGACCTTCTTATTGACGATGAAACACAGAAATTGCATCGGAATTAAATAGAAAAGACACAATGCATACTTAAGAACAAGAAGACTGACTCTTCTTACTGACTATGTTGTGAACCATTCCTGTGACACTAGTTATAGATTCCGATCCTTCACTTCAGGTTTACTGTATCCCATGGACCTTCTTATTGACGATGAAACACAAAAATTGCATCGAGATTAAATACAAAAGGCACAACGCCGACTTAAGTACATGTAGACTGACTCTTCCTACTGTCTGTGTTTCGAACCATTCCTGTGACACTAGTTATAGCTTCCGATGCTTCACTTCAGGTTTACTGTATCCATCTGACCTTCTTATTGACGATGAAACACAGAATTTGCATCGAAAGTAAATAGAAAAGGCACAATGCCGACTTAAGTACAAGAACACTGACTATGTTTTGAACCATTCCTGTGTCACTAGTTATAGATTCCGATTCTTCACTTCAGGTTTACTGCATCCCTTGGACCTTCGTATTGACGATGAAACACCGAAATTCCATCGGAATTAAATACGAAAGGCACAATGCCGACTTAAGAACAAGTAGACTGACTCTTTTTACTGACTATGTTTGAACCACTCCTGTGACACCACTTATAGATTCCGATGCTTCACTTCAGGTTTACTGCATCCCTCTGCCCTTCTTATTGACGATGAAACACAGAAATTGCATCGGAATTAAATAGAAAAGGCCCAATGCCGACTTAAGTACAAGAAGACTGACTCTTCTTACTGTCTATGTTTTGAACCATTCCTGTGACACTAGTTATAGATTCCGATGCTTCACTTCAGGTGTTCTGCATCCCTTGGACCTTCTTATTGACGATGAAACACAGAAATTTCATCGGAATTAAATAAAAAAGGCACAATGCCGACTTAAGTACAATAATACTGACTCTTCTTACTGACAATGTTTTGAACCATTCTATTGACACTAGTTATAGATTCCGATTCCTCACTTCAGGTTTACTGTATCCCTTGGACCTTCTTATTGAACAACGAGACACAGAAATTGCATCGGAATTATATACAAAAGGCACAATGCCGATTTAAGTACATGTAGACTGACTCTTCCTACTGTCTATGCTTTGAAACATTCCTGTGACTCTAGTTATAGATTCCGATGATTCACTTAAGGATTACTGTATCCCTCTGACCGTCGTAATGAAGATGAAACACAGAAATTCCATCGGAATTAAATAGAAATGGCACAATGCCGACTTAAGTACAAGAAGAATGACTCTTCCTACTGTCTAGGTTTTGAACCATTCCTGTGACACTAGTTATAGATTCCGATGCTTCACTTATGGTTTACTGTACCCCTTGGACCTTCTTATTGAACAATGATACACAGAAATTGCGTCGGAATTAAATAGAAAAAACACAATGCCGGCTTAAGTACAAGAAGACTGACTCTTCTTACTGACTATTTTTGAACAATTCCTGTGACACTAGTTATAGATTCCGATGCTTCACTTCATGCTTACTGTATCCCTTGGACCTTCTTATTGACGACGAAACACAGAAATTGAATCGGAAATAAATAGAAAAGGCACAATGCTGACTTAAGTACAAGAAGACTGACTCTTCTTACTGACTGTGTTTTGATCCATTCCTGTGACACTAGTTATAGATTCCGATTTTTCACTTCAGGTTTACTGTATCCCTCTGACTTTCTTATTGACGATGAAACACAGAAATTGCATCGGAAGTAAATAGAAAAGGCACAATGCCGACTTAAGTACAAGAAGACTGACTCTTCTTACTGACTATGTGTTGAACCATTCCTGTGACACTAGTTATAGATTCCGATGCTTCACTTCAGGTTTACTGTATCCCTCTGACCTTCTTATTGACGAAGAAACACAAAAATTGCATCGAGATTAAATACAAAAGGCACAACGCCGACTTAAGTATATGTAGACCGACTCTTCCTACTGTCTATGTTTTGAACCATTCCTGTGACACTAGTTATAGATTCCGATGATTCACTTCAGGTTTACTGTATCCGTCTGACTGTCTTAAAGACGATGAAACACAGAAATTGCATCGGAATTACATAGAAAAGGCACAATGCCGACTTAAGTACAAGAAGAATGACTCTTCCTACTGTCTATGTTTTGAACCACTCCAGTGACACTAGTTATAGATTCCGATGCTTCACTTCAGGTTTACTGTATCACTCTGACCTTCTTATTGTCGATGAAACACAGAAATTGCATCATAAATTAATACAAAAGGCACAATACCGACTCAAGTAGAAGAAGACTGACTCTTCCCACTGTCTATGTTTTGAACGATTCCTGTGACACTAGTTATACATTCCGATGCTTCACTTCAGGTTTACTATATACCTCTGACCTTCTTATTGACGATGAAACACAGAAATTGCATCGGAATTAAATAGAAAAGACACAATGCATACTTAAGAACAAGAAGACTGACTCTTCTTATTGACTATGTTGTGAACCATTCCTGTGACACTAGTTATAGATTCCGATCCTTCACTTCAGGTTTACTGTATCCCATGGACCTTCTTATTGACGATGAAACACAAAAATTGCATCGAGATTAAATACAAAAGGCACAACGCCGACTTAAGTACATGTAGACTGACTCTTCCTACTGTCTGTGTTTCGAACCATTCCTGTGACACTAGTTATAGCTTCCGATGCTTCACTTCAGGTTTACTGTATCCATCTGACCTTCTTATTGACGATGAAACACAGAATTTGCATCGAAAGTAAATAGAAAAGGCACAATGCCGACTTAAGTACAAGAACACTGACTATGTTTTGAACCATTCCTGTGTCACTAGTTATAGATTCCGATTCTTCACTTCAGGTTTACTGCATCCCTTGGACCTTCGTATTGACGATGAAACACCGAAATTCCATCGGAATTAAATACGAAAGGCACAATGCCGACTTAAGAACAAGTAGACTGACTCTTTTTACTGACTATGTTTGAACCACTCCTGTGACACCACTTATAGATTCCGATGCATCACTTCAGGTTTAGTGCATCCCTCTGCCCTTCTTATTGACGATGAAACACAGAAATTGCATCGGAATTAAATAGAAAAGGCCCAATGCCGACTTAAGTACAAGAAGACTGACTCTTCTTACTGTCTATGTTTTGAACCATTCCTGTGACACTAGTTATAGAT